>NC_140931.1:187129750-187307250 GCF_014529385.1 Adiantum capillus-veneris
CCTCAGAATGAGGCTCAGAATGAGGGGGCACATGCAAATCTTGTGCAATAAAGACGCCTCGTCCTGCTCCACTGATGGTGGATGGAGCAATCATGTAGCGATTGCCCCAAAAGCCAAAAACCACTCCATCTGAAGGAAGTGGTCCTCCTTGCCAACCTCCGTATCGTCTACAATTGTAGCTCTGTACTAGATCCTGTAAATGAGTAGGCAGTGGATGATCTCCACCCATCTCAGCCTCCAATGGAGGAGGTAGAGGATGTCGAGAAACCGTGAGCTGCAAAACTGAGAAATGACCTGTCCGTGCCGTGTGCGAGAGACATGTGCACCACTAGTAGTAAAGTCATCCTCTCTATCAAGTGAAGATACCTACATATATAATCTAGTTACATTATATATTTTACTCTTTGATTTTTAAAACTCCAATATCAAACAAAGGGAGATCAGAAATATACCATAGGTCGATGTCTCTCCTCAGGTGGTGGTGCTTTCTCAAAAGTAGCATAAGTCATCTGATGTGAAAAGCACTCCCGTCGTGGCCTGTGATATGTGCATAACAACAAACGAGCACACCAGCATATAATAGGCTCATCATAGTAGAAATCATCGTAAATGGGTTCATGTGCAGTATCGGAACTCTGTGCACCCCGGCTACCACTAGTAGGAGGTGGTGGTGTACCCTCTGATTGATCTGAATCTGGATTTCAATTACCATGAAAACATGAGACATTTATCAAATGACCAAAATAAAAAATTCAATAAAAGTAACAAACCATTGAAGTAGTTATATGGTATATTCTAACGATTATTGTAATTTAAAAAATAAACAGGTGCTATTGTATAGTGCCGTCAAACAAGAGAAAGGCAACCATTTGCATGGAGACATGGCAATTCTTCCGTAAGGAATGCGCCTACGCATTAATTTTCCCTAACGAAAGGTGTGTGCCTTTGGTAATATATATTAGAAATAATATGAACTTTCCTAGATTGATTCTAACTTTCTCCAATCTATGTTATTTTGTTTATTCAAATTTTCTTAGGGGGCAGCAAGAAAGAGAGTAGCTTTACGTCACACATCTAGACTAGGGCGGATGGATTTGTGGCCACATTTGTGAGTATAGACCATTCACATTTTAACTTTTAAAGGTAGTATTATTGAATGCAAAAAGTAATAAGTTTTTGGTTGTGTCTTAATGTTGACGAAAGACTATGGTCGTGCACTGACGGCACAGGAGATAGAGTACGCCACATACTGCGGCTATCGTGCTTTATGTCAGACACTTACTGACACTCCAGATCCACTTGTACATATATTTGTTTTGATTTGTAGTTTTTTTTCATGGTGACTGTAATATATTCTTTTTTTATTTCACTAACTAATACAGGAGCAGCATGGGGAGGCTGATATGACAGAGGTGGCTCGACAGGAGGCCGGGGGGCGACGTCGAGAGGCTGAGAGGAGCAGCGGCCCAATCACTGGCCATGATGGTGACGATCGCAGAGATCGCAGAGATGGTGACACTAGCGATCATGAGACCGATGATAGTGAATCTTCCAGTAGTGATGGATCACATAGTGATCCTACGTAGAGATTTCTTTTGCATATTTGGGATCGTTATATATGTATTTTTCAGTGTGCATTGCTACATCGTATGTGATGATGATATTTGTTTTGTATATGTGAGGATTGATCACTACACATTTTGGACACATGTACATAAACTTACTGATGATATATACTGACATGTGTTTGTTGCATCATTGAATTTGTCTATTGTCAAACAATTAATTATTTGTCGATAAGATAATTAACCTAAGTAACCATCTCAATGTTATTTATTTGTCTTTATATATATTTTTTAAAAAGATGGATTGAAATCATGGTCATTGTGCTACCAAATGATGATGTGGCATGTGAAACCTAGTCCTAAGTTTTCTGTTAGTTGCTCTACTTCTCAAAATTAAGGCATTTTGATATAATAGCACTCTTGTGCAAGTCTTTAATAATATAAAAGAAATATTGCTAGGGACGTTAGTCTTTCTGTTCAGTTGTTGTTGTCTTGGTTTGGGTCACCGCCTGTGGCTTTTCGCCCGGTCGGTTTACACATTGTTAAAAAGGCTTCCAATGTTTCTTTTAAGATGAAGATTTGAACTATGACGTTTCAAAGTACCAAGCAACATACTCTCCAAGTTTCAAGTTACGTACCATGTACCATGCACCAACTACAAGCATCATACACTTCAAGTTTCAAGTTATGTACCATGCACCAACGACAACTATCAAGTTTCATTATGGAACCTAATACCAAACTCTAAATCAACTGCCAAATCTAACACTAACATGTTTTCTTGGTTTCTATGTCAGGCTCTAGTATTAACAAGCTTTTGATTTTTATATTTTTTGTAAAGGTAGTAGATTGTACGCTAAGTGTGAGATTCTACATATCTTGTACCAAATCAAGTACCAAGTTTCAAGTTGCAAGTACTAAGTACCAAATCAAGTACCAAGTACCAAGTACCTTATACCAAATCTAACACTAAAGAGGTTTTATTGTTTTCATGTTAATTTATTACAGTACCACAAAGTTACATTGACCAATTAATACCGTAGACCATGTACCAATTGCAAGTATGAAGTTTCATTATGGAACCTACAACCAAATTAAAGCAAGGACCAAGTACCGACATGTACCAAGTACCAAGTATCAACATGTACCAAGTACCAAGTACCGACATGTACCAAGTTTTCTTTATTTTCATGTTAAACCCACATGTCCCGAGTTGTATGAAATAGGGACAACTTTTTTCTTTTTTGTGGACTCTAGAAATGGTCCATCGGCAAGCCGTTGGAGCTCTTGTGAGCCCACATGGAATGTCCATGTACCAATGAGGCATATGGGCAAGCTATACGGCTCGCTAAGAGCTCAAACAACTCGTTGATATATGGATCGTTCTGAAAGACCTCAAGCAGAAAACGCTAAAAAACAATACATCGGTCAGTTGTTTGAGCTCTTGGCGAGTCCTATAGCTTGCCCACATGCCTCTTTGGCACGCGAAAAAGCTATGTGGGTTCGCAGAATCTTAAATGGTTCGCCAATGGGCCGTTTCCAAAGTAGTCCGCGAGCGTTTTTTTTTATCATGGACTTCAGAAATGTTCGATCGGCAAGCTTTAGCGCATGGAGCCCACGTGCCAATGAGGCATGTGAACAAGTTGTATGGCATGTGAACAAGTTATACAACTTGTTTGAACTTTGAAAATGACCCATTTGCGAGCCGTTTGAGATCTCGTGAGCCCACATAGCTTGTCCACGTGCCAACGAGGCATCTTGGCAAGCTATATGGCTCATGAGATCTGAAGCGGCTGGCCAATGGATCATTTTAGAAGTTCGCAAGAATTATTTCTGTTATACATCAAGAACGTTTTCTTAACTGAACAAAGGGAGCTGATTTAGGACTTATAGAAACGTCTGCTACATGACAGAAATCATGGGTTTGAGATTTACTATTGGCTTGAGGGCCTGCTATTTTATTTTCATATATATTTTTAATAAACAAACATGATCGTCTATTTTTTATTTAATTTAAAGTTCGAACTTAAAAAATTAGCAAAAAGAGAGAGAGAGAGAGAGAGAGAGAGAGCTATTTACCATAATTCATCTTGAAGCCGAAATTGTAAATTTAAATTGCTTACGTACGCACCGGTCTTATCAACGTCCGCACTACTATGAGAAATGCCAACAAATATATGAGCAACCAGAGCAATCACAAATGCAAGAACACCGGCGCGAGAGAGAGAGTTAGAGTTGTGGGTGTGTGTGTTCCACTCGAGAGCTAGAGTTTGAATGTGTGTGTAGAAGAGCTAGATAGAGAGAGAGAGAGAGAGAGAGAGAGAGAGCATTAGAGCTAGATTGTTGTATGTACTGTGTGTGTGTGTGTGAGAGAGAGAGAGAGAGAGCGGAGAGAGATCACTTATGAAACCCTGCACGTCATATAGCCATTGCATGTTCAAAGCGTCACTGATGCGGTCTTTAAAAAAAAAAAAACAACTCGTCGCTTAAGCATCTCGCCGCTTATGCCACGCGCCGCTTACACCACGTATTTTGCCACTCGTCGCTTATGCGACGAAAAGTAAACGTCTTATTTCTGTTGCTTATTCGACGATAACTCATCGCTATAGCCCTCGTGAAATGCCTCGTTTATGCGACGTACAGTAGGGACGGCTACAGCGACGCCTTTTTCCCTCGCTAATGCGACGAAAATTGGTCGCTGTAGCCGTCGCTATAGGGGGGCAAATGTAGTAGTGTGGCGTCACTACAGAATCTCCAAAGTTAATATTTGGCTCTGGGAACTCTTGACTCGAAGCCACAGAGCTATACATCTGTTGTCTCTTGCCACCCTTTTCTGCGAGCTCTTCTCTCAAACGCTTTGCGACTACAGGTGCTTGAGGATGTTTACATTTCTTACAACTATTTTTAGCGCTACCCAAAAAATGATCCCTAATACGCGGTGCACCGCCTAATTTTATTGTGTGACAAAATTTACATTGCCACTCCATATATCGGCCGCATATGTTGTGAGCATAATCCCACTCTTTGCCAGGAGCTTTTTAATTCTTTGGCTTCTTCTTACCACTTGTGCCCACATTTTGCTCCATTGCTTTTAAATTACAACTGAAGACAAAAGAACAAGATGTTCAGTTTATGAAACATTTTTCTTATTTTCAATATATTTTATAATTTAAAATCCATTCAATATGAAAGTAACCATGATGCACAATATGAGATTTTCAATGCACGCTAGTCAATCCACATATGATCACCTATATTGTTCGTAACCATACACATTGCAATGTAGTCTATTCATGGCATAATAACTATAACAATGCTATGAATCTCTCCATGCAATTATTAGTACAATAATTATTTATATGTCTACTTTTATTTGCAAACAATCAGACACATCTAATTTCAATTGCTACAAAAAAATAAATGAAAGCAATAAAATATATGATTGGTCATTTCATGCACTAATAATCTATCGTAATCATAATGCACTCTCTGTATAAACCAATGCATGATTTAACGCAAATAAATCTTCAATATAATCACTCAATTGAGGACTACTTGTACCCAGTGAAGGATTGTAGCCCATCCATGCAACCAATTCAATATATAAAAGCTAATTTTAACCCAATCAAGGATTATTGCTCTTATATTGTGGAGTGACAAGTGTAAATCAACTCAAGTGCAAGACTTCAAGGATCTTTATATGCCCGATACACTAGTATAGGACATCCGACCCTTGACTATCGACTCGTCATTTACATATGCTCATCTTCTAAAATCAATTACAGCCCTCATTTGGATCAATGGCTTCTTCACAATGAGCATGATTCTCCAAGTTTTGATTTGTTTTGGTTTCGTACCTTTATGTCGGTAAACGAATTAAATTTTTTTAGAAGTGGTTACCGAATTAAGAATCACGTTCGGCCCAAAAAAGGACTTGTGACTTTGTAACCTTAGGTCAATTCACAAGGAGATGACTATACCCAGCACTCGGATACACTCCCCAAGGATTTGCCTAGCTAAAAGAATGCGGTTAGCACACTATTTACTATATATAATTACTCCCACCAGGCTATTGGATATACCTGACGGACCCTGCAGGGTAAAATGGAAAACCCGGAGGGCTAACCGGCTCTATAGATTTTTGTAGGTCAAAATCAAAGTCACGTTAACAATTAACGTGATCACGTGATTTTTTTGTGTAATAATAAAGTTATTGATATAATCACCCGATCGTGATTACGTTAATGAAATCCCTGTCCTTCATAAAAGGCAATGTTGGTTTTTTTGTGTGTTTTGGATAAGGCGATGCCACAAAACCATGGGAAAATAAACATTATGGTGGACATTCTAGTTTTGTACCCCTCTATGATTTGTTGTTTTGACATTAATCAACTACAAGAATTGGAGAGAAATCATAACTCTAGGTCTCTAACTACTGCAAAAAATTTGATGATCTAGATAAAAAACCTGTTAGTTAATTGATTGCTCTGGCATTCCAGTAGTGGTGCTACAAGAGTGGGTTTTGAATACCAGAGGGCCAACACCCCATGTTGTTTAATTTTCTCGCATAAGAGAGAAAATGAAAAAGCAATGTCGTGGAGAATGCTAAGCCAACTGGGAAGTCCTCACTACACCTCCAACACCCGTAGTCAAGCTTTTGCTACCATGAGATCTTAGAGAACATGTTATTTAGTAGGAAATTCACCCCTCTTGCAAGAATCAAAACTGAATTCTCTTTGAGCAAAAATGCTTGCAAATCAGCAGAGAGGTAAGGAGCAAGTTGACAATATTGTGCCCATAGTAGAGCAACTCTAAGATAATGGTCCGAGTACTACAAGATCGGCAGATGGATGTCAGCTAGAGTCATTGTTTAGGTAGATCCTAGAAGAGGATCTAGAATGCTATGATCTATGGAAAGAGTTAACGTATAGGAGTTTGGAATCTCAAATCCACGACATAAATGTGAATGTACCAATTTTTAGAACAGATCATGTCTTTAGGCCATGTTTTTCCTCACCCTGTGCTTTCTTCTAAATACAACACGTTAGGTTGAATGCAACAAGTTCTCTTGTTGACGATACCCAACTTGACCTTTCTCTTATAGACGATCATACTCGATCTAGAAAAAAAGGGGGAGTATGATCGTGTATAAGAGTAGGGTCAAATTGAAAGTGTAGATTATGCATTTTATATCATATGGCAAATGTAGGTATATGCAACCATAGGTGATTGCATTTGGCATACATTTCCAATCATGCACGATCAAGCACAACATAGGACAGAGTAGGTGATTGATAGAAAAAGTCTCAGAGCTTCTTCGCTTCACTTGCCAATTATGATGATACCCAATCTAAAAATAAAATGGAGTATTGAAGCTCCCCCATCATCCGTGCACGCGCGGATGATGGGGGACTCTAGCCCCCCTTTTTCTCAAATTGGGTATCATCATTGTCTATAAGAGTGAGGTCCATCTGTGCTCCAAATTTGGCATACAAGTCGTCCAAGAAATGGCCATTGAATGATGATGCTCATATTAAAATATTACCTAAGGCCACATGCCGTCAAGACACAAGGATAGGTATCTTCGAATGCAGTCAAGTCTCACTCTTGAGAACCTCACATGGAGTTTTTTCCCATGCTATAGATTATAGTTGAAGGCAAAAGGAGGAGAAAGAGTTATGCCCTCATTCATGTGCACATGTACAAGAGCCTCAAATGGAAACTATCCCTATGCTAGAGCTCATCACTAGAAAGAAAAAGGGATGAAAATGATTAGGGGGCTCTTGGCCCCCTTTTTCTTTCTAGTGATAACCTCTAGCATGGGGATAATTTCCATTTGAGGTTCTCGAACATGTGCACGCAAATGAGGGTAGAACTCTTGCCCCCCCTATTTGCCTTCAAATATAAGCTATACCATGGAAAGCAGCTCCATTTGAGGTTCCACATGGATGATGAAGAGGCTCTTGGCCCCCTTTTTCTTTCCAAACATGAGCTCTAGCATGGAAGAACCTAGACACTCTTGGCTCGTCTCATAAAGGTGATGTATGTCAAGGATCATAAAAAAAAATGTAGGTCGTGAATTACCAAAAAATATAAATCTCTTGTTTCATAATCAAAGGGGCAAGAGATCCCTAATAATCTACATGCATGCGGGTGACCAATTAAGGAGCTCTTACCCCTCTTTTTTCTTCTTTAATGTTCTATTATCTAGTGGTAGTTGAAATATGCTCTCTATGATAGCTAGATTGTAATAATTGTGATCTTACAGAAGTTTTTGATGAGCTTGTACATTGGAATATCATCTCCTGAGCTAAAATATTTGAAAGATGTCCCTAATAAGGGAGGGCCCGTGAGTCTAGGCACTCTTCTATTTGCATAAACTGTAGGTTCAAGGTCTCTCCAAATGTCATCTTTCAACGGAATGCACTTACTAAAGGATATGGGCCATTAAATAAGGATATGACTAGGCTTTTTGAATGCATATAACCATAGAGTATCATCTCCTACATGCAATCAATTTTTGTTATGATGCTCTGCGTATATTGCCACTCATTTTGTACCTTATCTTTTTGTTTGAGACACGTTTAGTGGATGATCTTCCTTTTTGTGATGATATTGACTGGAATGTGTTGATTATAGGGAAAGGGAGACGAGCCTTTGGGCCAATTTAAGAGAAAAAAAAAATTCCATAGCTTCTCTCCAAATGCTATCACCTAAGCTTGCATTCTCAAAAATGTGTGGCATTATGTGAGAAGTGGACCAGAGAAAAAATGAGATGATTTGTTACGTCTCTCTAAATTAGAAAATACCATGCTTGGCCTCTATCTCTTCATCTAAGATATTTCCATGGAAATTCGTCTTTGAGGCCAACTACATACTAGGTTTACTTATGTTGTTTAGTTGGGTTAGCTCATGTACTCACCACCTCCTAGAATTCAATTTAGTGTCTAGGAGTGACCTATTGAATTCAGTGGGATAGGCAAGTCAAAGCAAATGCTAGTGCCACTAGAAAAGGCAAAACATATAGCCTATTTATAGAGGATGCTTTTCTCAAACACTCATTAGGATGATTGCCACTAAAAAAGGCAAGAACCTCTAGGTTGTTTACAGAAGATTATTTTCTTGAGCACTCAATATATTCATTTTTCTCTTAAAATTGTTTCCTAGATATTGGAGATAATTTTTAATATATGTAATTATCATGCGGGTTCAACATAAAAATATATTTAATGAAAAAAAATTATATAAGTTAATTAGTACAAGTTATTGGACTGAAATTTCCTTTGGTGCCTTAGAACATAGGTAGCTCAAGGAAGATTTTAAGCCAAGTTCTATTCCCTCATAGGGATGCACAAGACAAAACCAATATTTACATGACTCTTTTATAGTCATTATTTGATTAATCAAGTACAATCAAACTTTAGGGCCTCAAAAAAAATGGCACTTGATTTGAAAAGAGCAAAATATATGAAAATATCACTCTCCTTCTTGTGATGATTCTAGTATTCAATACCTATAACCTTCTTTATCAATGGCATGTTTGTGTGTTGGGCTAGAAAGTGCCTTGTGTGTTGAGCTAGAACATGCCTTGTGTGTGAGTTATGATTGTATCTACTAATGTCAATTGGGCATGCTTTGATGCAATGTTTTACATGACAATGAAACTCTTAAGTCCTCTCTGAGTACTACATTTAATTACTCGAGATATGACTGAGTAAATGATTAAATCTTGACATCACAAGTAATGTCAAGGCTCTCAAATGTGTAGTCTCAAATGCCAAAATGAAGTTATAATCAACACTCATTAGGATGATTGCCACTAAAAAAGGCAAGAACCTCTAGGTTGTTTACAGAAGATTCTTTTACAGAGCTCTCAATATATTTGTTTTTCTCTTAAAATTGTTTCCTAGATATTGGAGATCATTTTTAATATATGTACTTATCATGCGGGTTCAACATAAAAATACATGTAATGAAAAAACATTATCTAAGTTAATTAGTAAAAGTTATTGGACTGAAATTTCCTTTGGTGCCTTAGAACATAGGTAGCTCATGGAAGATTTTAAGCCAAGTTCTATTCCCTCATAGGGATTCACAAGAGAAAACCAATATTTACATGACTCTTTTATAGCCATCATTTGATTAATCGAGTACAATCAAACTTTAGGGCCTAAAAAAAAATGGCACTTGATTTGAAAAGAGCAAAATGAAAATATCACTCTCCTTGTGATGATTCTAGTATTCAATACCTATAACCTTCTTTATCAATGGCATGTTTGTGTGTTGGGCTAGAAAGTGCCTTGTGTGTTAAGCTAGAACATGCCTTGTGTGTGAGTTATGATTGTATCTACTAATGTCAATTGGGCATGCTTTGATCCAATGTTTTACATGACAATGAAACTCTTAATTCCTCTCTAAGTACTACATTTACTCGAGATATGAACGAGTAAATGATTAAATATTGACATCACAAGTAATGTCAAGGCTCTCAAATGTGTAGTCTCAAATGCCAAATGAAGGTCTATAGGCACATCCTTGAAAAACTCACCACCCACGCTTTTCGTACTTGATGGGATACCACCTCAAAACTAGCTGTAGGTTGGCTCTAAAGAGATGATTGGGAGCTTTTGTTCTAGTCATTACACTAATTTGAATAACTTTATTAGCAATACCCATTTTCTATTGGATACCTCTTTAATCCATCTATTCCCTTAAGCACAAAGATAAATTTATGCCATACACTACTCCCACTTAGTCCTTGCTTGGAAGATATGCCTTAGAAAGGGAGTGTGGCTTGTTGATGCTTGCATATGGATGATCTTGAGAACATCATTTGGGTTGTGCATAGGAGAATTTTTGTTGCACGGGATGCCAATCACAAACAAAACTTTGAGGGAGAAGGGGTTTCACTACAATTTGATGTCAAATCAAAGATCTTGTGTCACAATTCACTCATTTTTTTCCATCCCCCCACTTCATTAAGATCTATAGCAAAATTATGTCCATTTTGTGGCACAACACTATTGTGTTAGACATGATTGAAAAAAACATTTTCCAAAGGTGGGGGATCGGTGTATCCCACTACCCTTCTAAAGGTGTCTTGTGATCTAACAATGTCTCTATAGTCTCTCTTTATACCATATCCATATTTTTTCCCATAGGCCTCTACCAAAAATCTACAAAAAAAATATGGCTATGGTGCAGTACAAGACCATCATGTAGAACTCTAATCACCATAAAACCCATCTACATAAGGTCAACTATATAGTCATTTGTATAATCATCTACGTCCACATTTATATGGTCATCTATGATAGTCCACGATACATATGTTCTCTCTAGACATTTCAATTTGATGTTTTGATTTGTGTGTATTATGTACATGGTGACCATAGGACTTTAAGATGGCATAATGGTGGCCGTGTGACTTGATTATGTGATTAGAGGTTTGCTATGTGGTATGATATGCATATCATATTGCTACTTGGAATCTGGTTTGATTTTGAGGTTTCTTGAGTTCATTTACTAGGTTGTATTTACTATGGCAAGTATGTTGTTTGGTATTCTTTAGAATATGATGTTCAATCAAAATTAAATAGAAATAGTGTTTTTTTAATAGTTACATTTCAAGCTAATAAAAGATGTGTATGAGCATATATTTCTACAAGCAAAGAGATGCATGCATGCTACATTTTATTATTTGATGATTGAAGGATTGCACAATTTAATGTAGTTTTCTCATGCTACACTAATATTTGAAGATATCATTAGTGTAATGCAAGCGTTAAAAAGCTCAAAAGTAATATTTCAAATTCCAAAAGGTAAAAAACAAAATCTTGCAAATACAAAATCCCCTATTAAAAGCATTCCTTGCCTTCCTTAAATGTTTTGAATGTGCCCTCTTGATCCACATACACTCACCTTAGAAGTCCAAAGGTGATTAGTGACGCATTGTCTATGTAGAGGTAAGCATTGAGTAGTTTCTTAAGAAAGAATAAATAAAAGTGCTGTGTGTGTGTGTGTGTGTGTGTGTGGGCACCGCGATTGAACGTCGGTAGAATAGCTATCTAGCACTAGAAGAATGTTAATACTACCAAAAGCGACTCGCATGGGACACGGAGACTCTTTGAGAATGTCAACCTCAAGAAGTGAACCTACAGAACAATAATATCTCTTGCACTAGTGAATCTAACAAATGTCATTGCACTAGCAAATCTAACAAGTGTCATTGCACTAGGTCGTCATGCCGTTTTGACACTCAAATGGAGTCCAAATACTATGAAACTTTAGGAGGATGTCAAAAACACTTAAGGGCACAATCCTACCAAGTTTAGTCATAATTTGATGAGGTACCAAAATCAAGATCCATCACGTGACAACCACAACACAACATTCCAAAAAGTTCTCCCTATGGTCTATGAACACTCTCCTATGGTCAAAACGTCAAAAAACAACCATTAAGGCACTCAAAACATTCAATTTAGCTTGCTAACGCATAGTCCAATAACACAACATATTTGAAAATGATTACACTTAAATGAATGAGCAGTAGATAAGGAACACAATGCAAATTTTGGAATCAAAATGTGACTACCAAAGCTCAAGACATGGATGATTACAAAGCAAATGAGAGTAACTACATGCTCAGTCGTATGCCCAAAACTCAAACCTTATATAGGCTCAAGATGAAGGGGTCAAGTCAGAGGGAGCCCATCTTGTTTTGGCTAGTAGCAATCACCACTTTCTAGTCTTTTCATGATTCCCTTATTCAAACTAGGGCATGGTATTCATTTGTCACCATGTCCTTGTTCTTGACTTTGGCAGCTACTAGTTGTCATTGTGATTGTAGAAACGTTTCTAGTAACCGAATGTGTGCTTCTCCAATGTTCGCGTGAGGAGCTTGAAATTTTGAGCCCTTGATTTGATTTACACCTTTGTTGCTAAATCTCTGAAGATATTAATCATTAATGTGCTCTGATAGGCTACATGGTAGGCACGTAGATTTTTGGTCATGTGGTTGAAGATTGTAGAGTCGATTTCAAAGAGCCCGCATTAGAAACAATTTGAATGAAATAAGGGTTGTTTAGGGTTTATCTACTCTTGATCTAAGTGTCAAGGAGGAGCCAGATTTCCAAAAGTATGGCAATTTTGTACATGTGTCAAGATCTCCTTGACTTGCTTTTGGAATATTTTCACTACAAGAGGTTATGTGTACTTGTGACGCTCTTAGAAACAAAAATACACTATGTTTTATACTCCCCGGTGTCGCTACGACCGTCACTAAAAGCATCGCTACGGGACCGTCGCTATAAGCGCGTCACTATAAGGGTTTCTATATTGCGAAGCATATAGCGATGCTTATAGCAAAGACTACAGCCCTTCTGTAGTGATGCTTATAGCAATGTTGCAGAACCTTATATAGAGACGCTTGTAGCGACGTCCGAGAGTAAAATTTTTTGGGTGGTAGGGCATTCAATCACCCATCAACCATATTGAATGTTTCCAAAATAAAGTATACCTAAATGGATCCAAGATAAGCACAGATTGACCTTTGAAAGAAAGTGCAAGTTATAGACCGAAAGTAGTCACCCACAAGACAATATAACCATTAACTCCATCATGCATAGTATTTTTTGCAGAATAAAGATACACAGTGACAAAAGTAATTGGATGAAAGTAAATTGATGAAAGTAAATCATTGACAATTATACACATCATAGGAAAAATCACTTGATTGTTAAGCTTTGCAAATGTAATAGTTACAACACAATTGTCATTATTAAGAAAATACATGGTTTTCCAATAGTTACAAAAAGACATATATATGTCATCTCATTATACATGCTATGTCAAAAGAAAACTAATGCTATCTCGCTATGGCTAGACTGATGTCATCTAATCAGATGTCTCATCGCGTCCAATCGACATATCTGTCGGATTATTCTACAAAAAAAATACAATAAGACTTTCTGTAAGTATAAACATCTAATTACAAAACAATCTATTTTCTTAGCTTATCATTTAAATACAACAAATGTAAAAGAGTAAAGTAAAATACTAACCATGCCACAATGAGAACTAAGAATGCCCAATAGGGCATTTAGGTCCTTTCTACCTGCGTACTCGTGCTCGTACTGTGTGGGGTCATGTCCCGTCATTGACCACTGTTCAAAACATACAAAGAATCCATTATGTTAGAATTTAAAAGTTCAAATAGACGTAACTACCAAACCTAAAGAGCAACGCAAAATCACTTACGAAATCGGTCTCAAATGACGCCCACCTGCTGCTCCCCAAGTGGTGCGAGCTCCCTACCTCTACTTGCGCTTTGGCTGTCTCTTTTTGTTGCTTCCACTTGTCAGGATTCTCGCATGTTGCTCGCTTTGCATTCTTTCAATCTTCTTTGGACAGACAATCGAGTCTGTTCCACCCATGATTTATTGCTTTTTGAACTTCAAAACGTTCGTGCTTGCAGTATTTGCGCATTTGAACCTTAATCAGGTCTTCATTGAAGCGCTCATCCGGACTTGACATGGGAAACTCATCATGCAGCCCGTTGATGACTCTGTCTTTTAATTCGTTTGGCACTTCACTCCCCTGTTTATTATGTAGTGTCAAAACACCTGAGAGCAAAGACCGTGCATGCATGAGATCACCTTCTTGCCTTCGTCATCCAAAATGATGTCACTGCCGTTGATGTCGATCGAGTACGGCAAGCCCTCTCGCGTGAACCTGGGTGTCTTGGCAGGTGTCTCGAGTGGTGTCTCTAGCGGCATCTCAATGGGGGTACGGACGTCAGGTGTCTCCAATTGGAGTCTGGGCCGTGAAGCGAGGAGTGTTGACTAGGGTGACTCCCAGAGGAGTAGCTAGTGGTGTGTAGCTAGAAACAACCGATAGCCATGCAAAACGTGGCATAGATGGTGATGCCTTTGGATGGTGTGGGGGCGGGCAAAGAAGGGGAAGGTAAGGAATCTCATCGAACACAAGGCGATGTTGAGGCATCAGCGGTGGCATCTCCACAGCAACCGCCATCGCCACCACATGAGCGTCCATGCCTAGATGAGTGCGAAGATTGTCTCGTCGACCCCGAAGCTTCAAATTGCTCTAAATACTCCGAAACAGAGGGAGATGCTGAAGGAGTGGAATGACATGATGGTGCTTCAAACCGATGACACTTCTCGTACCACCTCCTCTGCTGGGGTGACAAAGAAGAAAGAAACTCATCATCATCCATACTTGCATTAAACAAACGAACGTTTAGTCTTAATAGTGAATGGAGAAGAAAACATGGACAAGTTATA
The DNA here is from genome assembly GCF_014529385.1 of Adiantum capillus-veneris. Taxonomy (NCBI): domain Eukaryota; kingdom Viridiplantae; phylum Streptophyta; class Polypodiopsida; order Polypodiales; family Pteridaceae; genus Adiantum; species Adiantum capillus-veneris. Next base: position 187,144,617 of record NC_140931.1, read on the forward strand.
ATAATCTAAACTATAGATAATAGGGAGAGGGATTCCTGTGTAGAGAGAGAGAGAGGACTCATAAAGGGGGAGGGATTCCTGTGTAAAGATATTCCTGTGTCGACAAAAAATTCTATAAAATCAATCCTCAAAATGTCTTGAAGCATGCCGAAGTAAGTGAGTTCTGCCACCACAGGATCTGCATAAGAGAATCGTCATCGACTAGATAGTTCAAATTTTTCCATGATTCCACAATGTTGTGTAGAACGCTTTTTCTTGATCCGTTCCACCCTAAAATGTCGACCTTTACACCATGTACTATGTATGACTTATATTACAACCAACAAAGATTACGAGTGGCCGTTCAAACATCTAGAAAGTTGCGAGTTGTACATTGCAAACTTACCTTGGTCGTGCAACCCCGAGAGTACTCCCACTCCTCCTCACTCACTTCTTCACTTCACTGTTGTGCACTTTTCAATTGGTTGTGCAACCATCTTAAGCTCATGAATGTCGGTAGGCTCTCTAGACCCGTGGATAATGCATCAATTGTTGTCTTCCCCGTCTCCACTCGATTCGTGCCCTTTTTTACTCTTCCTTTGCATCCTCGTATTGTGAAATCCACTTTTGCATAACTGGATTGTGAAGCATTCAAAATCGATTAATTTTAGCCTCTAGATCTTCCGTCATCTTCTTCTCAACACCGAGATTACACATGACAATCCCATATATGCTCTCTTCATCTATGGTTCACCATAGCGTGTCGCGGTCTTTATCAAATCCATCTAGCCACTCTCCAATGTAAACTACAGACTCCAATGTAAACTAGGGATTTTACTACTCTAAGATAGTCACGCATGGTCCACATTAGCTCATATCCACCACTTCTATGCCAATCTACAATTGTTGTAGCTCTTCCAATAGTGGACAAAGATACACATACATATTCTTCACTTTATACCACCTCGGCACAATCAAGCTTAGAAACAGGTGCCCCTTCTTCGTAATGAACCATGGAGGAATTTTGTAGTTGACGATCACAATAGGCCATACACTGTAATATGTTGCTCTATGACCAAATGGATTTACGCCATCCATAGCCAGGCCTCTGCGCAAATTTCAAGATTCCCTAGAAAAATCCGGCCATGTATCGTCTACATGTTTCCAGGCTGTGAAATCTCCAGGAATCTGTAGCACACCATTCGAAGATCTATTCTCCTCGTGCCATGATAGGGCATCCATGGACTTAGAATCAAAAAAATGCTTGATGCAAGGAAGGAAAGAAAAATTTTGCAAAATCTTTTGTGGAATTTTTGGTCCATGGAGATCTACTCGATATCTCTCAGAATCACATTTCGGACACTTCTCGATGTCTATGTATTCCCCTCTAAAAAAATACAGTTGTTGGGACAAGCGTGAATCAAATTGTAATCCATTCCCAAGTTTTGCAAGATCTTTCTTGCTTCCTCTCTAGAATCTGGCATCACATTATCAAGTGTTGGCAGTATGTGCTCTTTGAGCAATCTACACGGCAAAAAAAATGCGATACACTTGTGTAAGTAATCTATCAGATCGTTATACATCTAGAGTTTTTTATTGAAGTAAACACATTGTAATATATCACCTGAAAAGCGTTGTGATGCTAGTGTCACTCCATCCAAAATTTGCCTGCATGTTGAAAAGAACTTGGAGCACCTTCAATATAGATACACGTGCTCCATCATACAATGGCGTATCGTCTTTACTTTTCATATCATCATAGATAAGCCTTTTTGAATCCATGATCGTCTCGATCATTTCATCGATCTCGGGCTCAAACATTGCCTGATTGGGAATGTGGTCTGCATGATCATTCTCCAAGCTCTCAGAAGCTACATCTTGTGGCCTCACGTATGCTGCTTGATCAAAGCGCCTACGAACATGTCTATTGGGTTATAGATTGCTGCTTGTTGGCTAGCATTAAAGTCTGGCGAGTTATGATTGGCAACAACTTGATCTATAATAGATGGATCAAACTCGCCAAATTTGCAAACGTGCTGCAAAGAAACGTGTCTTGTCTTTCACACAGCATGTTCGCATTGATTACAAGGACATAATATCCTTGTTGAGAGAAAGGTGTTTCGGTTGGACGCCCCCACATCGTCGTCACTACTCATAATGAATGTAAAAATCTTATAACCTGGACATAAATTTAATCTTTTATTGGTATCCTCCGTCTTTTATCTCTCTCTCTCTCTCTCTCTCACACACACACACACACACACATACACACACACACGACAAGAGGTACTTCACATTAGCAACGCTCGTAGTGTGACGCTCAAAAGTGAAAATCCACGGCATAGCTATGAGCATCGCTATGGGCATCCCTATAGATGTTGCTATTCTATTTGTTGCATAGCGACACCCATAGCAACACTCATAGCGACGCCAATAGGGGTAAATAATAAACCGAGAGCACCATAAAATCAGATCTCAGATTTGAGTTTTCGACACTCAAGTGAAAGACGTAACCCTCGCTCTCCCTCTCTCTCTTTCTTCTCTACACACACACACAGATACACACACACACACACACACACACACACACACACACACACACGAGGAGAGGAAGGAGAGCTAGGAATGCTCCTTCCCTCACCTCTCTCATGTTCCCTTTCCCTCTTTTTCTCTCTCTCTCCCTCTCTCTCTCTCTCTCACACACACACACACACACACACATTGTGTCTTTAAAAGAAAGAAAGAGAGAGAGAGAGAGAGCACATGCTATTAACTGAGTCAATGTTAGTTAACAGAAGCTGCTAAAGATTGAAGACGTACGAATGCACATCGAGGATGAATGCAAAGAAGCAGTAAAGATTGGAGTTACACATTTTCCCAAAATGGTCACGTATTGCAAATTCCCAAATTATTTCAAGCCATTGTAATATTTTAATGTGTTACGGGCTCAATGGGAGTTCCAAGCTGTAAAGAACAGGTCACTTATTTTCCTAGGTTGCAGATTCAATAAGTGGTGAGCCCTAAAGGCCTTGGGCGCCCGTACATTGCATATTTTTACCCTAGGTATATAAGGCAGTGTGTAAAAGAAATTAGGGTTCTCAAGTCATTTGTTGAGAGCACTCTTTGGTGAGAGCTCTTGAGGTGTGTGGCTATGGAGTCCTTGAGCTTCTCCTTGCTCATGAGACTTGATTAACACTAATCAATGATTCATTCTCTTTCACTATGCCTCTCTCTTACTTTTTATGATTGCCTATGATGCTTAGATTAACTACATCTTAACTAATTAGTGGTTAAACCCTCTCTAATCTTGTGTGATTGCCCTCGTTTGCTTGTGTGTGCATGTAGATTTGATTGGAGTGTGGTACTCGATAGATCTATATGTGTGTACTTTCAATTAGTGTGTTGCATGATAGGATTAGTGTTGTGTGCGTCTTGCAATCGTAATGTGTGATTGGGTTGATTAGAGGTGAAGAGAAATGAATATGGAGATTGCCCTTCATTGTGGCTTAGCTCCTCCATAAGCCGAGAAGCTCACCTCATAGAGTTAACCATTTGTGTTGCCATGATTAGCTCACTAACTGTGTGAGTGTTTCCATGCCTAGCCGAGTAGCTCATCCCTCCGGATTGATACTTTTGTTGGTCAATGGAGCTATTGCAACAATGGGACACCCAAAATTTGGTGCCGTTGCCGGGCATAATGGCCTACGCTAGTGTAATTGTGGCATAACTGAATGCGTTCCCTCACTAATTTCACTTGTGTGTTTATGTTTTTTTGGATTTTGAATGTGTGTGCATGAAGCATTGTGTTCATAATTCCCTAATGTGTGACCATATCTTGTCAATTGTGTGTTTACACACACTAATTTCTCACTAACCCTTTGCTAATTTGACTAATTTTTGCTAACTTACTAATGTGCTATGAAGGATTGGAGCAATCGACCATCCAATTGATCTTCAATGGAAAGGTAATTAAGGTGGTATTCTCAACCTCCCTAGAATCTAGAGATGTGTAGAGTTGTGTAGATATCCCACCATGATGCAATGTAATGTGATGCAATGTAATGCTATGCTATGTTGATGCATTGCAATGTTGATGTTGTGGATGGAAAATTTTGCGATTTTTCATTTTCACGCCGTTGTAATGCCGAAATTTTTAAGAATTGGCGGCGCATGAATTTGATAAGTTTCAATTGCTAATTGATGAATGTGTGTTGCTAATTGGGTGCCTAATTGAGTTAATTGCATGCTTGGATGGTGAATTTTAGGTGTGTGTGCACTAATTTCAAGTATGTGTGCATTCTAATTGAGTGTGTGCATGCTAATTTTAGGTTTGTGTGCACTATTTTTCCTATGTTTGAGCACCTAGAAATCAATGTGTGCGTTATCATTTTTGAATTGTGATGATTGATTGGTGTTGTGCTCATGCCTAACTATTGATTTATGAAGTCACATTGAAAATCCGACAAATTTAACCCTTTTGTGTGCGCACCTAAAGATTGGTAAAAGCTGCCAATCTTTTTGTGTGTGTGTGCCTAAAAAAGTGTTTAATTTGCATGGTTAATTCAATGTTTTGATTGCATAATTGATGTGTATAATGATGAAATGCTACATTTTTGTGCTCAAAACAGTGACTTACACACTCTAATTGCGTCAATTTTTGACCTATTTTTGTCGGTAACTTTGTCGGTTTAATTGCCTATTCTTGAATTTATTGATAAAATTGTTGGCAATTGAATTGATATGATTTTGAAAAATTTATTTGGCTGCACCATTCCCAAATGTGTGGAGAATTTTTTGAAAAGTTTTGGATAATTTTTGCAAAATTTTGGCAATTTTTTGCTAATTTTTGCATTAATTTTTGGATAAATCCATAAAAATTTGATTTTACGATCTTCACAGGCTATTTTGTGTGTGCATATTTACGGAATCATTTTGTTCGCATGCGTGCCCTCTGTGGTTGAGTTTTGAGCATTTTGTTATTTCCGAGGGTTGGATTGATGTTTGTGTCCTAAATCGCGTTTTTTATAAAATCTGCTATTTTCGGTGTGCTTTTGCGTGTTGGAAATGATTGGTTGTGAATGTTGGTAATTTCCTAAGATTTCGTAGAGTTTTCCGGAAAAGTTTTGGACTTTTCTGGCAAATTTTGGAATTTTCTAGCGATTTTTTGAGTTTTCGGTTAATTTTCGGCCATTTTTGGGATTTTTGGAAATAAAAAATAAAAGAAGGAAAAGCTGCGTTCGGCTCCCGCCGTGCCTTGCGGTGCATTAAAAAAATCTATGAGTAGGATAGATCATTACGGTCCCTGGGGATAATTTCCTACGGCGTTAAAACTTTCTTCTTCTGCTTTTTCTCTCCGGGTGAACACCACCCATCACACACTCCTGTCACACTCACTCTCGCTCTCGTTGTCCGTGCCTGACCAAATTAAGAAAAAAAGGGTCTAGTGTATTTTAACCGGCTGAAATGTTAAAATCCCGTTTAGATATTGAGCTAGCCTTGACGAAAACTGGGCAAATTTACACAAGTTTTTGTGTACATATCGGCAAAAGCTTCAAATTTTGACCTTAAAAAACCGGTAGAATTTCAAGTTGCCCTAATTTTCTTCGGTTAGAAAAAAGCATTTTTCTCGCCCTAACCCTCTCCCATCTCTCTAGCCCATTCTCTCTCTCGTCCAGCCTATATCCGTGAGAACCCCCTCCACCTACTCTCTCTCTAACTCACACTCTCTCTCTCCCTTTTCCCCTCTCTTAACTCTTATACTCTCTCTCTCCAACGCATGAAGGCTCTCACGGAGTCCTATTTTCTCTCCTTGTCTTATTCTCTCTCTCTCTCTCATTCCCTCTCATAGTCTAACCCCCTCAATGGTTTGTCCCACTCTGTCTTCCACCTTTGGCGAGGGAGCCCCGTGCGTGAACCCCTCCCTCCAACTCTCACTCTCTCTCTCCCTTATTCTCTCACTGTCGAGTGCCCATGTGAGTCCGCCCCGCTTGCACGTGCACATCCCGTTGACCCCACCTCCCCGCCTTGTCACGACTCGCAATCTTCCCTGCCCGTTTCTCTGCTCTTGCACTATGCGCTGCCCGTTTTTTGAGCATCACGCGCTGTTTACCAATCAACGGCCTCAGCAGGTAGTTCTTTAAAAATTCATTAAAAAAGGTTTATTAAAAAAAAACAACTCACAAAAATCTTAAAAGGTTTTTTTTTAAAATAAATAAATAAAAAATCACAAAAAAAACTTAAAAATCCATAAAAAGAATAAAACATCAAACAAAAAATAATTCAAAAAATAATAAAAAAACAAAAACTCATAAAAAATCAATAAAAGGGATTTTTTTCAAAAAAAACGGGGGAAAAAAGAAAAACATACAAAACTCAAAAAAATTTAAAAAGAGTTTAAGAAATCACAAAAAAAAAAAAAAATCACAGAAAAGTAGAAAAACATAGAAAATTGACAAAAAATTTAAAAACCTCATAAATTTTTTCAAAAAAAAAAGAACTTTACAAAAATAAAGCAAAAAAAATTAAAAACACATAAAAATAAAAAAAATCCAAAAATTCGCAAAAAATGAAAAACTGACACAAATAAATCCCTAAATCCTAAAAATCATAATCTTCTAAAAAATTAGAAAATTCACAAAAAAATTAGAAAAAAAACAAACTTTTCGGAAAAATCATAAAAATATCAAAAAAATTAGAAAATTTCAAATTTCGCAAATAAATAGGAGAAATAAAAAGGAACTCATTAGAAGTGCCAAAAAAAAAAAACCATAAATAGTTAGAAAAGTCCAGAACGAGGCCGAGACGCAAAAAACACACGGACCACCGAAAAAAGTTACACGACGCCGGGCAAACCGCACAAAAGCGAACAAGTGGAAAAGGCAAAGCCGAACATCGAGCAAACACCGCACGTCGAGCAGACCGTGCAAAAGAGAATCAGATTAGCCAGAAGAAGCGAGAAATCGACCAACTCGAAAGGGTTGAGCGGCAGTCAAATTTGCAAAAGTGTACATGCTAGAAATGGGCTTGTGCGAGTAATTACATTGCAAATTAGCTGCTAATTGAACGAACAGGGGCACAACTCGCATACGATTGCAGATTAGGGTAGTACGAGCAGCAAAAATTATGCTAATCAATACAAAAATCTGCTAGGAGATAAGTTTTACAGATTGAGCCAACATGGACTCAAATCGAGTTGAAAATTTGAGTGCAACAAAGCAAGCTATAGAAATGGCAATACATGCACAACTGCAACCGACCAGACTTTACAACTATATGGCTACAATGGAGACAAAGTCTTGTACATAGATTCACAAGGCCATAGATATCTAATGAGCAGTAAAAGAAGCACAGAAGCCAAGATCCTATTGATACAAGTGAAGCCAGATTCAGAGAATTCCCAGATGTTGAGAGACTTTAGTGGAGCTAGATATTGCAAACTCAAAGATGAAGTGCAGATAGAAGTGAAAAAAATCAACCCAAGTGTTTATCTAGAAATCTGCACAAGTCCGCAATCCATTTAGTGCATATGCAATTAGGATCATTGTACATGGATTACAGTGGTCAAATTTATAGTCGAGAACCAGAATTGCAAGATCTAACATATCAACCAATAGAAGCCTGTCTAATTGGAGAATCAAGACAAAGATGGTACAAAGGCCAAGATGGAGCATTCTACAGCTTGATGCTCAGTGTTCTAAAAGAAGATGCTGACAACTGGGCAAGCATAGAAGCAGAAACCTCTCAACAAGAGCTCAACATGATAGAGCCAGTTGAAATACCACTAGTCATGGCGTATTGCTCAGATTGTGGACGAAAAGGTGGACATTTTTCTGAAGATTGTCCAAGGAATCCAGACAACAGAGATACATCAATTGCCAAGCAAGGTACAAAGAAAATTGGAAATGAGAATCTCGATGTAAGTGCATTGAACTCGTCACTTTTGTTGCAATCGAATGATTCTACATTACCATGAGAAGCACCAGTGAAAGCATTGCAAGTTCAAAATGAGCATAAAGATGCACAGGCACCTGAAAAGCTTAAAATTGATTCTTTGAACAACAAATTCTTGCATGAATTTCTTTGAACAACAAATTTACTGCATGAATTCAGTAAAGGGGTCGAGATATCACCAAAAGTTGAAAAGACTGTTAATTTTGCAAATGATTTTGCATCCACTGCCACAAGTGTGCAATCATTCATGAGTCTAAGGGACACATAAAAAATAATGATGTTAGCATTGTATGGCACACATAATTCATATGCACACTATGTAAACCAAAAAGGAAAAATGTACAAAAAGGATCGACGTGTGTTTGAACAGCCCACATACCAACTCATAGAAGTGTGTCCAATGATAGATAAAAAAGGATGGTTCATTTCAAAGGAAAGAATCTATTATAGCCCATCTTCTTTGGAGCTGAAGGATATTACCCAAGCGAAACCATAAAATTTGTTCAAAGACAAACTCTCCTCCATCAGAAATCAAACTTCGATGTTGTGACCAAACAAGCATATAATTTGACCAAAACAGTCGTAGATATAGACGAGAGTCTAGTATGTATGACACCTTGGGTCCTGAAACCATAGAAACTCATATCATAGGAGACCCATGGGATAGACAATATCATGGCAAATATAATGTTATCTACACTTTGACTCGGGGAATAATTTGTCATGTTTCATGAAGATACATAGGAAACTATGTAGAAGGGTTACAGATGCCAAATGTCAACAATGCTACCCAAAGTGTACCTTCACAGTCCCAAAAGGTAAGACTGAACCAAATCCAAACAATTTTGAACTCTTACAATGAAGCAGGCTACAATTATCACTCTAGGAAGGGGGAAGCTATAAATCCATCAAGCTCAACTCTAATACCAGGAAATGATACAGCAGTTAGAAGCCCTAGAGCTTCTAGCCAACAAACCTCTTCAAAGCAAAAACCATTGAAAGATCATATGGTTGCTGGAAGTTTCCAATTGACCCAGATTCCATCACACTCTATAGATAAATTCTTCTATGAAGATCATCAAGGACAAAAGTTTCAGTTGATCTCCACAAGTCAAAGTCAAAAGCCGTCAAAGCCCATAGTGTTCAAACAGTTACATGTGACCAAGCTCACATATGCATATTAAGATGCACAAGGTAATGAATATCAACAAGATCATGACCTTGTACAAACCCCTACAAATGGCCCGATTGAAGTCAAAGACTATCTAAAGATGGTGCAAAGCCTCAAGCTACCAGAACAGGTGATAGAAAAGTCAAAGTCAATGGGAGCTAAAGTCTAGAAGTCTACACAAAGATCACCACCAAAATCTCCTTTGAAGAGACAGATTCTGCCAAAAAGTACAGTGGATCTATTAAGATCAAAGGTTACTAAGATGTAGGAGGACAGTGCTCAACAATTGTAAAAAAGTGTAGTATCACATCCAATGGACCAACACCGATTTTAGGGACAAACGAGCAGAATGCTGGGGAATCATCTCCACCACCATTGAGGTAAGTTCAAAGATCATCATGGCTCAATTTCATGTGATCACAGCAAGAGATATGCCAGAAGATATCATAATCGGAACGCCAATGGCCAAGAAGATGTCAGAGATACAGAATATAGACATGACGGAGTCATCACATACAACAAAGAATGAAGACCAATACTAGTCACCCATGGACGACAACACAATGTCCGCAAGTACATTTAAAATGGAGACTGAAAGTAAAGCAGATCTTATTGAAGATGATTCATCTCCATCAAATAGAGCTTCAGAAGAGCTTAAAGCAAATCATGCAATATCAAGTGCAGATCAAACAGAAACCACGATAGCTATTGAGCAGAGAATGCCACCAAGACAAGAATCAAAGAAAAATCTTACAGACAAAGGTAAATCCAAAGTGGAACTTCCACTGATTAGCAAAGAAGGTGTGACATCATATGTCTCTACATCAAAGGACCCTCATGGATCAGATGCTTCTAGCAAGTCAGGCTTTCAAAACTTCAAGTCAATTGCTGACCCAACTGAAATCTCTAAGGAGACACCCAAAAAAGCAAAGGTATATCATCCAAAATACTCAAGAAAGCAAAGAAAAGTCAAGCAAGTGTTTGTTCAAAGCAGTTTAGTCAAAGTCAATGATCCAGTTTGGATTAAGGACAGGAAATCAACACAGAAAGACAAACACGTGGGATGGATAGCATCACAATAGAGCTTAAAAGAATAGAAGTACTATGAAGGTAATAGACAGATGTGGGTGCCAAAACCGTAGGTTAGGGCATATGAAGTAACTTCAAGTCCCTCCCAAGAAATAAGGCCCACAAGGTATCAACATCGACAATATCCTAGGATACCTAAGAAGCGGGTATACAACAAAACAACATTGAATGATGTTGAAGTCTGCCACGGCTCACAAAAGGATACATAACAAAGATGGATCTCAAAGAATGTTCTTCTTAGACAAGGATTCTATACAGGGTATACAAAGATTTGGCTACCAGTCAACCACAAGACAACTACAACTACACCAAACTTGCATGAAGATCTCAACATCTCAGCAGGACCTATCAAGAGGTGTGGATTCCTAAGTCTTCCAATGCTCCTAGTCAAAAGCCAAATGCCGACAGCAGTGAACAAAGGCCTACAACAACATCAAAGACTCCTATCAACAGGCCTACTTGGAGAATCAAAAAGATAATGGAGTCTTCACAATCAGAGAAGGACAACCCAACCAAAAGAATGCAGATTCAAAGAAGTAAAACAGGTATGGCAAAAGAAACCTTCAATGCCAACTTGGTCCTTCAATAATCCTCTTTTTGAGGATTCAATCTTACTTTTACCTGAAGAAATTTTTGTAGTAAGCACAAGAATGTGAAAAGTAAAGTCGCCAAGGTGCAAAAAACACTCTTTGGCATAGTCAGAGGGGCTGCTGAGCCATAAAATGAGCAAAGAATTAGTCCCAAAGCTTCAAGTCATATTAAACTCTATGCTAAGAGTAGTAGTTATTAGGCTTACTCTCAAGCTGGAAGAGTTGAGCATATCTAAGTCATGTTACTCATGTTGGATGAGATGAGTATAAGAGTCAAAGTCTACTAACTTACTATTGGTGGACTGTCGTAGAGTCCAACACTCCCGCACAATGCACAATAAGATGAGAGCACATACCCTCGCCAATGAAAAACATTTTGAAAGGAGTGCCAGCTTGCAAAGCCATGTCATATGCTTTTATAGCTACACCATCTTTCTAAAGAACCCCTCAAAATCTTTCTTGCACAACATATTGTTTTCCATGCATTTCTATGTATGCATAAATAGGATGTCCCATCATTGGACATATGCATTAGACACTCTTTTTTGCTTCCACCTATGCACCTTGAGTGGACTACAATAAGGAAACCAATGCTCCATCATGCTACCCTTTCGTATTTTCTACCTTTTTTATTCCATATCTATCAGCAAATAATCCCTTTAGTACTTTATTAATATTTCCCATGATGCTAATAAGTACTCCAATAATGCGTGTATCCCAAAGGCACTTTTTTCCCTTTGGCCATCTAGGTATTAGACTCTAATTTAGAACCTCATCATTCTACTTCCCTTGTACATACTTTTCATAAATAAATAAGCAGCCTCATCATTATGCTATCACAACGGACAAATGTAACATCATCTTTCACATCATACATATTTGGACCAATGAAGATGCTGCAACAAATTGAATCTCATCAACAAATCCAACGACAAATGAAGACGATCAGCCCATCAAAAACCAATCAAAACCTTCCACAACCTCCAAGGACACTTTTCAACAGTGCCCGAGGATGGGCACTAAAATAGGAAGGAGAAAATGTTAACTGAGTCAATGTCAGTTAATAGAAGCTGCTAAAGATCGAAGACGTACGAATGCACATCGAGGATGAATGTAAAGAAGCAGAAAAGATTCGAGTTACACATTTTCTCAAAATGGTCATGTATTGCAAACTCCCAAATTATTTCAAGCCATTGTAATATTTTAATGTGTTACGAGCTCAATGGGAGTTCCAAGTTGTAAATAATAGGTCACTTATTGTGCCTAAGTTGAAGATTCAGTAAGTGGTGAGCCCTAAAGGCCTTGGGCGCCCGGACATTGCATATTTTTACCCTAGGTATATAAGACAATGTGTAAAAGAAATTAGGGTTCTCAAGTCATTTGTTGAGAGCACCTTTTGGTGAGAGATCTTGAGGTGTGTGGCTATGGAGTCCTTGAGCTTCTCCTTGCTCATGAGACTTGATTAACACTAATCAATGATTCATTCTCTCTCACTATGCGTCTCTCTTACTTCTTATGATTGCCTATGATGCTTAGATTAACTAGATCTTAACTAATTAGTGGTTAATCCCTCTCTAATCTTGTGTTATTGCCCTCTTTTGCTTGTGTGTGCATGTAGGGTTGATTGGAGTGTGGTGCTCAATAGATCTATGTGTGTGTGCTTGCGATTAGTGTGTTGCATGATAGGATTAGTGTTGTGTGCGTCTTGCAATCGTATTGTGTGTGATTGGGTTGATTAGAGGTAAAGAGAAATGGATATGGAGATTGCCCTTCATTGCGGCTTAGCTCCTCCATAGGCCAAGAAGATCACCTCATAGAGTTAACCATTTGTGTTGCCACGATTAGCCAGCTAACTGTGTGAGTGTTTCCATGCCCTAGCTGGGTAGCTCATCCCTTGGGATTGATAATTTTATTGGTCATTGGAGCTATTGCAACGATGGGACACCCAACACATGCATAAATAAAGAATGCATACACACACACATTGAGAGAGGAAAAGAGAGAGAGAGATAAAGTAAAGAGAGGAAAAGAATGCATACACACACACACACATTGAGAGAGAGAGAGAGAGAGATAAAGTAACGAGAGAGAATGTGAGAGAGATATTAAAAAGAGAGAGAGAGAGAGAGAGAGAGAGAGAGAGAGGAGAAAACAAAGGGAAAGAGAAAGAGGGAGAACAAGAGAGAGAATAAAAAACCAAAGAGAGAGAGGGGGAGAAGAGGAAAGAGAGAGGTAAGGGGAGAAAACAAAGAGAGAGAGAGATTAGGTTAAGATTTAAATTAGATTTAAGATTAAGTAAGATTACATTTAGATTTATGTTTATGTTGAGTTTAAGATTATGTTAGATTTAGAATTAGGGCAAACTGTTGAAAGGACGCCCTTTAAACAACGTTTCCATTAAGATTCCTCAAAGTTTATGTAAAGATTGCACATGAAGATGGTGATGAAGTAATGAAGATGAAGATGAATGCTGCAACATGAAGATACGAGTTCATGGACTTCATTGAATATCCCGTTATTATTATTTTGAGCCATTACGGCCACTTTTGTAATGTTTACGGGAACCTCATATTCTAAATCAGCACTTGTATTTTGGCCGCAGATGCTTGTATAATGAGTAAATCCAACTCAGTTTCTTGTAATTAAGCTCTGTAGAAGCCTAGGGACAATTCAGGTCATTTGGCCGGACATTAGGTTTGAAGGCTTTGTATATAAGCTGAAACCTAAGGCTTTGTAAAGGGCACATTACGTTATCTCAATTAATATACAATCGTGGGTTCTGCAGCACACGGTAGTGAGCTTCACGCACACACATTGCTGCGCACACTAATCACATTGCAGATATGAGAGTAGGAGCGTGCTAGCATCGAGGAGCTCTCCGCGTTGACGCAAGAAATGCAAGCCGAGGACCACATCACGAGCCCGCCTGCAACGAGCTATATTTGGTCGTAAGTACTTCAAACGACATCCGATCCGAATGATCAAGTAGTCGTTAGAATCAGGGCGCGAATCTCTTCGTGTTGATGTCTTTGTAGATCAGTTCCGGACACTTTGGAAATTACTATTTTGAGTCTATCATGATAGCAATTAGAGGTCTTACAGTTATGGTTTTCAGGGTTTGGGTGTTTGGCCATATAGGATATGTCCTTGTCAGTCTTATCCTCCGATTTCTAGTCATTCCGATATGATTTGAGACTGCTGTTTCGAGTTTGTAGTGTTTCGTAGGATGCCCAAAAAACTCTAAGAAACCCAAAAAAACTCTAAGAAACCCAAAAAACAAAATTCTAAAAATAAATCTGTAATTTTTTTAAAAAAAAGTTTGACCTCAAGACCTTATTTTGCATATGCTCTAGAGCTTGTATGTGAAATTTCAAAGCATTTGCATCAGTGCTTGAGCACCTAAGAGGGAATTTTCTTTTTCTGAGTGTAAGGAAGTGAACTGTGAAATGCTTGAATCCAAAGGAAAAGAAGTCCAAATTGAATGATAGGCTTCTAAGGGCATTGGGAACCAAACTGTCCAAAAACAGAGAAAAAAATCACTTCTCAGTGGCTCTCTGCTCAGTCTATCGCGATAGACTGGTGAATTCGAGATAGAATCACAATCAGGCAAAACCCCTCATACCACAGGTAAAACACATCAATACAAGGATGCTCCCAAAAGTTGAGTGTACTTGGACACCTGCTTGACCACTAAACCTCAAGTCTGGTTTTTATAGTCTAAGTTCAGAGACAAATTGGGTAAAGGGACTTAACCAAATTTCCAAACCTTGTGAAACTTGGTGTACATGATCTATGGAGGGTAGGGAACACATCTATGAAGAGAAAATTTGAAAAAAAATGTCATTTTAGCATACTTGGTGAGTCTATCGCGATAGACTAAGAACCCAGTGATAGAAACCAAATTTTTCAAAAACCTCTGTGGCATAGCTTGGAAAGGTGCTATCAAGGACACATAAAGTTTTTGAAGTCATTTGGACATCAGAAAGTGGGTCTAAGACCATTTGAGACGATTCAACTTGTAGAAAACACCAGATCTGGTCCAAACCACTTGAAAATTGGTAGGAGGACTAAGGAGAGGTGTTGGAACACAGTGGTATAGTCAAAGTTCAAGTTTGACCTATAAAAGGGGTACTTACTGAGTCTATCGCGATAGACTCAAAGCAGGGCCAAAGAAATTGAAATTTTCAAAACCCTCTGGAGCATAGCTTGTTAAGCCTCTCAGGAGGTTACACACAAAATTTGGTGCATTTTGGACATTGGGAAGTCATCCTAAGTCTATTTTCTAGTGATCAGATAGACTCAGAATTCTAGAGTTGGAGTTAAGAGACCTAAGAAAAAGTCCAAAACAAGTGGAAATTGGTGAGCAAGGTGTACAGAGCATAGGGAACACAGTGGTGAAGAGAAATCTGGAAAATTTTCAAAACTGAAGAATCTGCTGAGTCTATCGCAATAGACTGGGGCTTTTTCACAAAAAATAATTTTTTTGAAAAGTGACCTTAGGGCCTTGTTCTACATGTTGTTGTGAGCCTATGGTTAAATTTTGAGTAAATTTGGAGTATTGTAAGTGCATCTAAGATGATTACTTCATAAGATCAGAAAAGAGACTGTTGTTTGATGCAAGTTACAAAGGAAAAGTATTCCAAATTGGTTGAAACTTGGTGAGTACTATCTCAAGAGAAGGGGGAACTCATATCTGTAAAAACAATTGAAAAACTGTATCCCAGTAACACTCTGGTGAGTCTATCGCGATAGACTCAGGAATTCACTGTAGAAAAATCAAAATTCAAATCTGACTTCATATTTGGGTTCAAAAGGCCCATTATACCCTGTACACAAAGCTTGAGTGCATTTGGACATCTGCAAGGGGTACTTGGTGAGCCTATCGCGATAGACAAGTCAAGAAAAAATTTTGAGAAATTTTTTTGAAACCAAGTATACCATTGGGTTTATCATTGCCTAAGGAGTGCACACACCAATTTTGGGCTCAAGCTGACCACTAAACTTTCCAAATTACATCTCACTGTTTTGGTCATAGCTTTCACATACGAACTTCGATTCCAAAAGATTTTTTATCGAAACATAGATTGAGAGCAGCACTACAGATCTTAGAGTAAATTGACCAAAACGTTGTTTAAGGCCTCAAAATGCATCCGGAAGTCAGGGGTGTCTAAAACCAACAATTTGAGAGAATTGTGAGAAAACGCTAGCGGTTTTGGACATAGTTTTGGATTTTCCCTGACCAAAACACTTGAACACACTGAGAGAGGTATTACTACAGCAAGCTAGAGCTGTTAATCCTAGAAGTCATGTCTACATCAGACTCAGACTCAGCTTATACAAGCACATGGATTGCAGGGATAGATGAGCACCCGACCAGAATAGATCTTCCAAACCTACAGTACATAAAGACCAATTTTGTGGAGAGAGGTTGGACGTATAACCATGAAAGTGAAGGACTATATAGGTATATTAATGGAAATCAATTCAACCTTTACAGTTTCTTAGAGCCTTACCCAGATGAGCTGTCAGAATACAAGCTCTTATATGTCTATACATACAAGGTCGACCGACAATGGACATCTTTATTTGTTGACAAGTATGGACGAGAATATAGAGCTGTAGAAAGCACAAATCCACAAACCAAATTAGATATGAATGGATATTTGGTCAATGAAGGACCTCAGATACATCCACCAAACACAGTAACCTTTAAGAGAATTCCAAAGAGGGGACCACCACCTAGATTTCCTCCTAGAGCGATGACGAGAGATGAAAGGATACCAGAGAGGAGTATGGTTCCATACTTTTCACGCCAAAGTATAAGACCATCTCAGCTAAGAAAATGGGTAAATAGAAAGTACAATGGCATAGGAGACCCATACGCCCATGTCTCCTCTTTCAAGCAAGTCCTACGAGCAGAATGAGTAGAGGACTTCCACACGCAGTATGAGGGTTTTGGACTTACATTGGAGGACAATGCACAAGCATGGTTTGAACTATTGAACCGGAGAGAGTTCACAACCATTGATAAAATGTTGGATGAATTTGTTCAAGAATTCACCAAGAGGGGCATAAAACATAACACCCTTCCTAAGATTCAGGAATTTAAACAAGGCGAAAAAGAAACATTGTGACATGCAATACTGCATTTCAAGCAATATGTTGCTAGATTTCCTACCCAAGAGTTACCCACACCAGAACGTCAGATCCTATGCTTCATCAGAGGGCTTAGGAATGAGAATCTCCAAAAGGACCTATACGTGAAAAGATACCAAACCTTGGAAGAGGTGACCAAAGTGGCGGTTGACCTAGTTGACAATTGCGAATTCTATGAAGATGGTCACGAGAAGATGAATGATGTGAGTGAGAAAAAGAAAACCGCCAATCTTGAGGATGAAAGAGGGAATCTAGGACAAAACCAAGTAAATGGTGAGGAGAAAATCATAGAGAATGTGATGCAACGCATCAACCACTTTGATAGAGTACCAGCCTATAAAGTACCTTAACAACGAAGGTGCATGACATGTGGACGAGACCATCCGACGCAATATTTTCCTAACTATAGACCTAAGACACCACCATGGTTTGAGCATGTTATGTCTCAACCGCCTAGATATCATCATGTAGCGAAACAAGTGTTCTTAAGTGAAAGACCTATAGCTCCTAGAAATGAATATGTGATTCATGAGCTTCAAATAGAAAGAAATGTGGTAGATCAGAGGTCACTTCAAGGTCAATATCAAGTATTGCCACAACAACCAATACGTCCATGTGACAGATGTGGTAGTAGTGATTAGTTGATTAAGGATTGTCCACACCATGATATCATGATAAATGTATATTGTAATGAGTGTGCAATCACACATATGATTTTAGATTGTCCTAAGAATCCAAGAAAGAAAGGTAAAATGCAACCACATGTTACCTTTCCTTCTACTAGCAAATCAGAGAAAGAACAAGCCGCAACAAAAGGAGAGACGATGACAACAACAGAGCAAGAAACAATTGCAAAAGAATAGGTGCTTAAACAACAAGAAGATGAAAGTAAGCAAGTTGCTCTAGTAAACGTTGTCACAAGAGCACAAGCAAAAGTGCAAGAGCAGAAGCTTACAGATGGAGAGACTAGTAAGAGTTCCAAAAGCCACAAAAACTCTAGACGAGCAAGAAGGACTAGAATGAAAGCGAGACTAGAAAGGGAGAAAGGAGGAGAAAGGCTGTTACAGCTGAGTTGGAAACAACTCAAGAGAAACATACACGGCAAAGGAAAGTTGAAACCCTTAAACCAACTGAAGCACCCAAGAGTGCTAGTTCAGGAGGATCTGTCCTAGTGCACAAAGTGAATGAGCCTTTAGACGCGATTTTACAGGCTTATCAGGCTAGATTGGCAAATAGACAGACCTTAGAACAAAGATGGATGACCCATCCTTATCCTGAACTAGAGAAGCAGAGGCTAGAAATGTGTAAGCAGCTCATTGAAACTGCTCAAGCATTGCTAGAACCACCTCCACCAGAAGTGAAGGATAGGATAGTCACCCTAGTGCACAACATTAACACTAGGTTGGTAATGGGACACTTTTATGTCCTGTTAAGTAGCCATTTTCCTTGAATTATGTCAAGAGTTTCAAAATGGATTTTGAGGTGCTATATATCTAGAAAGTTGTCTCATGAGTTGAAAAAAACTCGACATTTTTTTGGAATATCAATTCCATCTTTAACCTTGTCCTTGCACAACATTAAACAACCTAAACTGTGTGAAAAAACGGGTCCTGTTTTTGGCTTTTTTCAACTTTTTTCAACTATACCACTCTAGAATTCATGTTTGTGAGATCTATAATGCTAGAGAACTATCTTTAGTAGTCCTCAACATGTCCTGATGCTTCTAGGGAGAAATAAATAATGTTGAACCCAGTTTTTTCATGTTTGCTGTATTTAGCACTTCATCTTTGTCCCCAAGATTCCCCTTGGTAAGAGATGTATTATTCTTTTGACATGATCCAGGCTCCTTATGAACCTAAAGGACAATAGTGAACTAAGAAAACATGCATATATTATTTGTATTGAGCGTGGCTACAGAAACTTTGATGATAGGTTTGCAGAATGGTAAAAATTCAGCTTTTTTGTACCTATTTCTTTCGGCAAAAAAAAAAAAGTGAGTGAGAAGCAATCATATGTTCTGATCATCAACCCATTGAAGTTAACTAGGGAATTTATCTCAAGTCCTACAAAAATCCCTAATCTTATTTTTGTGCAACAAAACGTAAGAAATGACTGTTTTGATGAAAATGTACTGGTCCATCAACTTTGGAGGCTTGGTGTGACCAAAAGATGAGAAATTTTACAAGTTTCTTACTTTTTCCATGTGTAGTAGGCCTTGAACTATAACCTCATGAAAGGATTTTACAAAATGAGTGGATCTACTATGGTTTTAGAGGTTTTTTTCAAAACCCTGAAACGACACTTTTATGTCCTGTTAGGTTACCAACCTAGTGTTAAAGTAGACGAATTCCCTAGAGAAGAAGTGGATCATAGGGAAGAACCACTGCCGAGGTCGCAAGACTCAAGGGTAGTCCAAAATACAACAGATGAATCAATGAGGGATTTCCCACCCTATGTTCCTATAGTTGAGGAGCAGTGGCCAGAGGAGTTATGGAAGGCTGTCCGAGATGCCCAAAAAAGAGAAGAGGATGCTGGACGAGCACCATTTCCTGAAATCACATTAGATAGACCAGAAATGAGTGTTGATGCGAGGTCATATTATGGTGATGTAGGATCGATAGCCTCTGAAGACAGTAGACCTGCATCGTTAATAACTTTTCCACAGAACATGGGAGATTTTGAGGCAAAGTCTGAGATTGTGAGAGTTCCATCACGAAGGCTAAGAGGGACAAAAGAATTGGACACAAAAATTTTGACTGACTTGCTATCCACGCCAGTGAAGTGCACAATTACGTTGGCAGAACTTTTGAAAATCAGGCCAAGTATGTGGACGGATATAGGAAAATTCTTGGAAAAAATTAGGATCAAAATCCCGTTAAGGTTCCTGGAAAAAGATCTAGATGAGATCGAGAAGCCTAGATCAAATGTAAGACCAGTACCTCTGAACAAAGTAGGAGAGTACTGTGAAGGAGAAGATGGTAATGCCACTTTGCCTGTCGAGTACAATGGGATTGAAACGAAAGCTATACTTGACAGTGGAGCAGGAATTGCCATAGCAACAAAACGAATATGGGAGAAATGGGGTAGGCCCGCCTTTAGAACAACCACAATAAAATTACAGTTAGCTGATGGGCATGTGGAAAGACCCATGGGATTTCTAGAAGCGATCGTGGTGTCTTCTTGTGGTATAGAGTATGCACATACTTTTGCCATAGTTGACTTTGACAAGAAAAATAACTATTAAATCATCCTTGGAAGACCATTCATGAGACAACTCAAGATGGTACAAGATTGGGCTTATGATTATCTATACTTAAGACATGTTGAAACCACAACACGTGTAAATATGAGAAATCATAGTTACCAAGATGTAACTAGAACGCCCATGGAAGATTTTGATTCTGCAACACAAAGTGGATCAACAGACCATCCGTGGATGGGCAAAAAGAAATAAATCTGGATGTGCGGAGCATCGGAGTGTATTGACTTTGGGAGAAATGAGAATGCCTTAGAGAGGGTCTTAGAAGACGATGCCTACATAAGAGAACCTTTTCCGGAAGAGGCGATAGAACCACCAGAGTGGACTCAGATATTGGCTACTTTGGATGTCTATGTTAATGAGACCACACCAACAAAATTTTTCCATGAGAATGGGTATGACATAGTCCCCTACTACATTCTAATGGATATGTGTGAGACAGATGAAGAATTCGAGTATGAGTTCAAAACAAGGTTATCAGCTATGGGGATAGCACAAAACCAGATACCTAGCCCGAATACTAGTCATATAGAAATAGGTGCTATTTGCGATCAGTGTGCGATAACACACTTGATTACAAACTGTCCAACTTGAATGCGTAGTACAAAGGAGGAGCCGCAAGTCAACGAAGCAAAGTTGCAGGAAGAAGGGCTAAGATCCAAAGAAGATGCTTCTGGTCCAACGCTACAAACAAGCAATATGAAGACCTAGAATCAATCAAAGAAGAGGTGCAACAAGTGACAGGAAGTTGAGACACTATTGGTGACATTTCAACAGCTGAAGTCGAGGAAGAAGAGCCTATGACTCTACAGGAACCAAATTCTGATTTTGTCTCTCCAAAAGACATATCAGAGGAAATGGTGGTCAAGCAGGAGGTAGAACACATAGATGAACTCACAAGTGTGAACAATGAAGAAGAAGACGACAAGGAGTCCAGGCCAAAGATTGCTCAAGTCACTCAAGAGAACACAGGCAATCTAGTACCAAAGAAGATCAACTTTTTGCTAAGTGCACAAGACGGAGTCAAGATGAATTTTATGGTAGAAATTGATACAAATTCCACGACTAATGTCATGTTATAAGGCATGTGGTTACTTCTAGGTAAGCCAAAGCTTTATTATATTCAGATAAAGGTAAACCTCTCACTTGAAGTGGATATTATAAGTATGGGGATTGCAGAAGCTACTCTCCAACTACACTCACAGAATATCAAAGAAAAATTCTTGGTGGTAGATTCTCGACAAATGGGAACACACTTGATTTTGTCCAATCCATGGGCACAAGTCTTTGAAGACGAGCCTGAATCTTCAACAATGTTCATCACGAAAAACTATCAAGTGGCAGTAGAAGTCAAGCCTACAACAGTTCAAAGATTCTTAGCTATTGAAAAAGGCAAAGCTAAAGTAATCCCACAGTCTCTAGCCCAGCCAATGCAAGTGCAAGACAAAGCCTCTACATCAAAAGCCAAACCATCAACAAAACAATGGAAACCCAAGCAAAAAGTCTATCAACCGAAGTTTCCATCACCCGAAGGTCTCCAAAGGAAGTCAAAACAAGTCAACCAAGTGCTAGTATCCAAGGCAGAGATTAAAGTTAATGATACAATTTGGATACAATCATAGGAACAACCTCTACAAGCACAGGTAACAGGATGGATCACATCAAGTGATTCAATTATTGCACAAGGCTACAAGAAAGGAAATTCATATGTTTGGGTCAACAAGCCCAAGATAACAGCCTAGCGATATCCATCCCATGACAACCACTCAGTCAGGAATCAACAAAACCATCAACGTCAATCACATAACTCAATCAAGAGAATGGATAGATACAAAAAGCAAAAGAGAAGGTATTCCATTGGACAAACCATACGACAAGTCTAGGTAATGAAATCAGAATTCTACCAGACTACCCAACAAAGTCAAGTGAAGATCACCTACAAGCAAGTCCAAAGATTCATTCCAGTCGAGTTACTCAAAGCACAAGGATTCTGTGAGGGTAACTTTCAAATATGGTTACCTAAGGTAGTAGCTTATCAAGGAATCACCCAGGAAAAGCAAGAAACATCAAAAAATGAAGAGCAACCACCCGCTACACCCAAGAGTACTACAACCTATAGATGGATTCCTCGTCAATTACAACAAGAGCAAGGCCTTTACAAAAGTAACAGCCATATTTGGAAATTAAAGACAAGGTACCATCAAATCCAAGAAGAAACAAGGAAAGTGGAAAAAGACATCACAGTAGGCCCAAGAGCAATGTGGGTTCCAGAATCCGTGTTTGAGGCTCAACAACAAGAAAGATACACAACTCCTTTACAGCCTCTTAACAACAAAAAGAAAGCAATGGTAAACGCGGAGGTCACAGTTTTGAACAACACTATCTGGAAGAAGAAGACTTCATCAACCATTGCTCCAACATCATTATCTATCTCATCAAGCGACCACAATTTGCTACCAAGGAATGAAGAGAAGATATATGCCAATGTATTGGACAACATGGCATCTCAAACAGAAACTAACGAGAAAGGCCTAAACATCAAAAGCATATGGAATTGGATTTCAGGCCGCTATCAGGTAACTCTAAGTCGCCATTAAACTTACATGGCATAAGAGTCTAGAGTCAGGCAACTAAGCCACTAAATGAGCAAAGTGTCAGACCCAAGCTTCAAGTTAATATTTTTCTGTGGTCTATGAGTCTAGCTAATAGGTATAAGCTCAAGCTGGAGAGTTGAGCATACATAAAGTCATGTCGCTCATGCTGGAAGAGGTGAGCATAAGAGTCAAATTCCATATAATATATAAGGTGGAGAAGGCAGATTAGTCCAAAAAAGAAAAAAAACACTCACGCACTTGACACAGTGAGGAAGAGTGGAGAAACCTCGACAGCAAAAACCCTTCTTGTGAGTAGTGAAAGCTTTTGAAGCACTCAAGCTATATGTTTTGCTTGCTACACTAACTCCATGAAGAACCCATCAATACTCTTCTCTCGCACTACATCTTGTTTAACATGCATAACTCTGTGCATGCATATAGATGTCCCATCATTGGACATATGCATTAGGCACTCTTTTTTATTCCACCCATGCACTTGCACAAACAAATGACGATGACCAAGCGAAAACAGGTTTTATAAGCCTTTGCTCAACAACAATGACACTGGCTTCAAGTTACTAACACTTATCCATGTATATCAAGGCCATACTAGTAGCCATATGGCCATATGTACTTTAACTCAGCATAACTCTATAACATCAGAACCTAAGTACATATAGCCTCACATTTAATTATGACTAAAGACATTTTTTTCCCACTGGGTTTTTCTCTTTAGTCTTATCCACGTATCCAAGACCTTCATTTTGTAGATATGCTATATTTTACCTTTACTATTTTATTTTTTATCACAACAAAAGCAAGAAGAACCACGATATCCACACACTACTAATTGCAAATCTACTGACAAGTCAAAAGGGAGAGGCCAAAAAGAGCTTGACAAAGCTTCAAGTCAACTTATAGGTACAACTCCCAGATAACAACCACAGGAAAAGAAAACTACAGCTACAATGACAACGAAAAGTTACACCAAGAAGTCGATACAACCTCATGCAATTCAAGATACAACAACCAATAGGAGGGGGAGAATTCCAGGCTTCAGATACACTACAACTACAACTTCAAGACAGCTTTAATAGCACGCAAAGCAACCAACTGCAGAAGAGGCTGCCACAACAACTTCAACCAACACGAAGACATCAAGAACTCGTCAAGGCTAGCAAAGACATAGGGTCTTGTTGGGGACGACAAGAATTCGGAGGGGGAGAGTGTTGAAAGGACGCCCTTTAAACAACGTTTCCATAAAGATTCCACATGAAGATGGTGATGAAGTAATGAAGATGAAGATGAATGCTGCAACATGAAGATACGAGTTCATGGACGTCATTGAATATCCCGTTATTATTATTTTGAGCCATTACGGCCGCTTTTGTAATGTTTACGAGAACCTCATATTTTAAGTCAGCACTTGTATTTTGGCCACTGATGCTTGTATAATGAGAAAAGCCGACTCAGTTTCTTGTAATTAAGCTCTGTAGAAGCCTAGGGAAAATTCAGGTCATTTGGCTGGACATTAGGTTGGAAGGCTTTGTATATAAGCTAAAACCTAAGGCTTTGTAAAGGAAACATTACATTATCTCAATTAATATACAGTCGTGGGTTCTGCAGCACACAGTAGTGAGCTTCATGCACACACACCGTCGCGCACACTAATCACATTGCAGATATGAGAGTAGGAGCGTGTTAGCATCGAGGAGCTCTCTACATCGATGCAAGCAATGCAAGCCGAGGACCACATGGCGAGCCCGCCTGCTACGAGCTATATTTGGTCGTAATTACCTCAAACGACATCCGATCTGAATGATCAAGTAGTCGTTAGAATCAGGGCGAGAAGCTCTTCGTGTTGATGTCTTTGTAGATCAGTTCCGGACACTTTGGAAATTACTGTTTTGAGTCTATCGCGATAGCAATTAGAGGTCTTACAATTATGGTTTTCAAGGTTTAGGTGTTTGTCCATATAGGATATGTCCTTGTGAGTCTTATCCTCCCATTTCTAGTCATTCCGATATGATTTGAGACTGTTTCGAGCTTGTAGTGTTTCATAGGATGGGTTGTGTGTTTCTTTGCTTTATGGTAGTGTTGTGGCCGTAGGATTAGTGACTGTAGAGTGTTGTCTGTGTCTAGCTCAGGGTTGACAACCCAGAGATTGCCTCCATGCCCTAGTTGGGTCAACTACATCCTTGGATTGACAGTTTGTTGGTCTGTGTTCTCGCTGTGCTCCATCGTTCGTCGCAACGTACCTGCTAATAGCAAGATTTAAGATTAGCTAGCTATGTTAGATTTAAGTTAGATTACATTTAGGTTTAGGATTTAAGATTGGAATAGATTTAGGTTTATGTTGAGTTTGAGATTAGATTAGATTTAGATTTAAGATTAAGACGAGATTTAAGATTAACTATATTAAATTTAGTTTTAGTTAGATTACATTTAGGTTTAGGTTAGATTTAAGATTAGATTAGATGTAGGTTTATTTTGAGTTTAAGGTTAGTATCTAGATTTATGTTCGATTTAAGATTAGATTAAATTTAGGTTAGATTTAATTGCATGTCAATGAAAGCGTGCTTTGCCCAAAGAGCAAACACTAGTTATATAGCAATATGTATATTCCCATCAGAATTTGACAACTATTAACTCACACACTAACCATATTCAATTAGCCGCGAATCACCACATGTTCAATTAAGTTAGATTTAATATTAGATTTTGGATTTAGTTTTTATATTAAAGTCTACCTTCGGGATTACGATAAAAAACTTAGAGTTAGGGGAACGATGATCCCTCTCTTCCTCTCTACGGATACGACCTTAAGTTGGAAAGCTTTCAAGGACATGATACTCAGATTGGAGGCCAACATGTAATGTGCTAAGTAATCCCTTGTCCTTGTAATTAATGAAAGCATGATGTCCGATGGACAAGACGCATTTCTTTGCAGCACGTTCATAAATTTGGCGAGTTTGATCCATCTATTATAGATCGAGTTGTTGCCAATTATAACTCGTCAGACTCTGACGCTGGCCAACAGGCAGCAATCTTGCAACCCAATAGACGTGTTCGCAGACGCTTTGGTCAAGCAACATACGTGAGGCCACAAGATTTAGCCTCTTATAGCTCTCAGTATGATCATGCAGACCACATTCCCAACGAGGCAATGTTTGAGCCCGAGATCAATGAAATGATCGAGACGATCATGGATTCAAAAAGTCTTATCTATGATGATATGAAAAGTGAAGTTGAGACGCCATTGTATGATGGAGCACGTGTGTCTAGTGACACTAGTATCACAGCACTTTTTAGGTGATCTATTACAATGTGATTACTTTAATAAAAAACTCTAGATCTGTATAATGATCTAATAGATTACTTACACAAGTGTACCTCATTTTTTTTGCTGTGTAGATTGCTCAAAGAGCACATACTGCCAGCTGATAATGTGATGCCAGATTCCAGACAGGAAGCAAGAAAGATCTTGCAAAACTTGGGGATGGATTACAATTCGATTCACGCTTGTCCTAACGATTGCATACTTTTCAGAGGGGAATACATAGACATGGAGAAGTGAGCAAACTGTGATTCCCAGATGTATC
This sequence comes from Adiantum capillus-veneris, assembly GCF_014529385.1. Taxonomy (NCBI): domain Eukaryota; kingdom Viridiplantae; phylum Streptophyta; class Polypodiopsida; order Polypodiales; family Pteridaceae; genus Adiantum; species Adiantum capillus-veneris. Next base: position 187,171,007 of record NC_140931.1, read on the forward strand.
GAGTAGATCTCCACGGGAAAAAAATCCACAAAAGGTTTTGCGACATTTTCCTCTGCTTCCTCGCATCAAGAATTTCTTTGAATGTAAGACCATGGTTGCCCTAGCATCATGGCATGAGGGGAAAAAATCTTTGGATGGTGTGTTACAAATTACAACAGATTACGCAGCCTGGAAACATATAGACGAAACATGGCCGGATTTTTCTAGGGAAGCTCAAATTTTCTCCTAGGCCTGGCTGTGGATGGCGTAAATCCGTTTGGTCAGAGATCAACATATTTTAGTGTATGGCCCGTTGTCGTCGTCAACTACAACATTCCCCGTGGTAGACTACCAAGAAGAGGCACCTGTGTGGCTAAGCTTGATTGTGTCGGGGTGGTATAAATTGAGGAATATGGATGTGTATTTTTGTCCACTATTGAAAGAGATACAACAATTGTGAATTGGAATAGAAGTGGTGGATATGAGCCAACACACGGGTTGATGGAATGCTTTGATCAGAGTCATTCTAATGTGGACCATGCATGACTATCTCGGACTAACAAAATGCAAAGAGAGCATTAGATCTGTGAAGGAACCCCATTGGCATAATGCACTCGCTTTGAACGTGTTTCACTAAAGAAGGAAAGGTTACCCGTTTGAAGTCACACGACTGGCATAAAATGTGTCAGGTATGTTTGAAGTGGAATATATCATAGTGTGGAACAGATTGACAAAAAGCGTTTTACTCAAGACTGTGGAATCATGGCAAAATTTGAACACTCTAGTCGACGCCCAGTTGACGATGGTCCTCTGATGCAAATCCTGTGGTGGCGGAACTCACTTACTTCGGCACGCTACAAGAGATTTTTAGGATCGATTATAGAGGATTTTTTGTCGACTTGTTTGATGTGCAATGGTTCAAGATAAACATGGAGGGTCGCAACGCTACTGTGCGCAAAGAAGATTCTAGTTTCCTTGAGGTGGATTCAACTAAAAAATGGACCAACCTAAGATATACTTTTGTACTACCCAAGCATTGTGAGCAAGAAAGCATGTAAATAGCTAACATCCAAATTTAGAAGTTATGTGCTTGAAATCTCTCATGTAAGTTATGTGGCTCTGGCAGGTGATATTTCATCCTACAAACTGTGCATCAAACTGGTGGTACGTCATAGAGGTAGCCCCTCATAGTGCACGGACGTATGAGGGCTACCATCTTCCAATCGGCATCAATGGAGGAGATTGGAGAAGATGCTCAGTCAAAAGCCACAGAGGTGGTGGCAGACAAGCATCAAGCTGCTACTCTCTATGGGATGCATGCAAAGGATCTACAAAATGAAACAGGGGACATCTGCTTAAACAGAGAGCTCTATATAGATATAGGGAGTTATGCTGATCTATGCGAGGATGAGAGAGAGACCTCTTAAAGCCATAAACATTGTATTTGAAAAATTTTGCTCCGTTTTATAATATATATTGTATTCACATGGCTATACTTGAGAAATTAAATTGTTTTTAATTGTCATTGCGTCCACTCCAGGTATGTTGTCATACCACTCCGTTTCCATGACAAGAGAATGAGCAAAGGGATGCCAATCAAGAGTATTTGAATCCTACATGATTAATCAACAGTTATAAGGGCTTGCTAACAAGCCAATTTTAAGCTAAAAGTGTGCCAGATGCGGCTCTAAGGACCAAAAGATATCTTGGTAATGCTAAATAGTGAGTATTCTTGAAGTGGTAATAGCTGGGATTTTATCAATTAAAGTTGAAGTACTTTACGACTCATCAATCGGAGCTACGGGTAAGAAGTTATGACAGTTTTAAGTTGAGTCAGTAGCAGATCCGTACCAGACTGAGCAACTGCTAATAAAAGGTCAAAGACAATAGGAATGCATGGGACTGAAGTGGTTACTTCCAAAAGCGTGTCGGTCTTTCGAGTTTTTCAATCATGGTTTTGGTTGGCAAGATATGGCCAGTTTAATTATCGCCCTGGTTCCAAACCGCCCTCGTCGCTTTGATCAATCAAGTTCATCTAGTAATTTTTGAGCTTCAGACAGATTCTGGGAAATGGAGACCTCAGAGCAGAATTGGTGGCAACCGAAGGCCCGTCTCCACTACCAGTTTATTTTTGAGTTGGCCAATATACAAGCTTAATGGAGTGCAATGTCCGATATGTATGCCAAATGTGGGCCAATGCGGAAGCATTTTTTATAATATATTTTAATGCCTAGCCTTGACGGACATACTTGCATCTTGAAAGCTAAGATGCCATTCAAAGCACTAGAACGGGCAACAAGGTGATATTGCTAGTCAAAAATGCTGGGAAATGAAGTCATGAGCGGCATTGCCTTGGTCGATATGTATACCAAATGTGGTGCCCATCAAATATTGGCCAAGGGCCACAACTAAGGCCCAATGGACTCAGTCTAATGGCCGCCCAATCACCTCAACATATGGCCGCCTGGCCATTTTTAATAAAAAAAATTAAACATGGTGTGTGAAGGGAAAACCCCATGGCAGGCAGCTGCAGCCGACGAGCGCAGGAAGGGGAAGAGGGAGACGTAGCACGCAGCGCGATGCTCGAATGAGCTCGGCCAACAGATGAGAATTTATCAACACAGCGGCACGATGCCTTTCGGTGCTGGTTCGGGTGATTTTTGTGATGGCCCATCTATCCAGCCTTCCACATCATCAAGTGGGTACCCATTAGCGACATTGCTAATGGGTAGGCCCTTTTTAGCAAGGCAAAAGCTCATGTAACCTATGAAGGGGAAGGGGGACTCTCTTGGGCCCTCTCTCGTGTTTTTTTTTCCTCTCCCTTTTTCTCTTGAGCACTCTCTCTAAGAGCAAGCTAAAGCTCTTAATCTCTCAAGTCAAGCCTAAGCACGGAGCTCTTAATTTCTTAAGCCAAGCCAAATCTTGATCTCATTGAGGAAGCCTAATCTCTAATCTCTAACCAAATCCTGATCTTGCTTAAGCCAAATTTTCCTAAGCTCTCTAATATCTCAAGCCTAAGCCTAATCTCGCTCTCATTAGCGGAGATAATCCTAATCCTCTTGAGCTCTAAGCCTAATCTCCGAATCCATAGCCAGGCCTAAGCCTAATCTCATAAGCGAAGCATAAGATCGGATCTCTTAAGCTCTTCTGCCAAGCCAAGCCTAATCTCGATTTCATTAATCGCTCATTAGCCAAGCTTAAGCTCGGATTACCAAAATCTCTAATCCATAATCTAGATCTAAGCCATAATCTCTAAGCCCGTTCAAACCCGAAATTAAGCAGGTAACCTTAAATCAAGCCGGACCAACCAAGGCCATCGGAAGTTGAAGCTCCTAAGCCATGGCGGGAAGAAGCTCAAGGCTGTACAAGGAAGTTAATTTTTATTAGCACCTGAATTAAACTGGGACAATTCTTGTAATATGATTAAAATAGGGATACTGTTGCTTATTTGTTTTAAGATAGACTGTCTGTTTTAAGCTCTGTTCCCATTAATTGTGTCTGCTGGAACACTTTTCCCCGTACCTCTCATAGCCAGGGGCCTGGTGCCTTCCCGACCCACCTTTCAAATACAAATCCCCCGACAACGTATTCTCCAGGTATGTTCTCACAAGTAGGGACACTCCGCGGTGTGTCGTGAAAGTCTGATATGCTGAAGACCATTGCAGTCTGAGTGTGATGAGACTGAGGCTGCAATCGTGAAGGAGGTGATCCATCCCTACTCATAGTGCTGCTCTCCCCTCCACTAGATCTCTTTCACCCGATCAATAAGATCAAGTGGAGGGGCGAGCAGCATCTATGAGCACAGACGGATCACCTCCTTTGCGATTGCAGCCTCAGTCTCCATCGCACTCAGAGCACAATGCTTTTACAAGATACATAGAATGCACACGGGAGACAAAGTCCCAAGAACTTCATACGATTCCCTCCCCCTTTATGAGTCCTCTCTCTCTCCGTGACTCTCTCTCTCTCTCTCTCTCTCTCTACTTGTCTATGTTTTCTTCTCCATTCAATATTAAGATTAAATGTTCGTGTGTTTAATTCACGTATGTCTGATGATGAGTTTCTTTCTTGTTTGTCACCCCAACAGAGGCAATGGTACGAGGATCGTCATCACTCTAGAGAACCATCATGTTGTTCTACTCCTTCACCGTCTCCCTTTGTTTCAAAGCATTCAACCTGTTCCGGAGCTTCAGTGTCGACGACGAGACGATCTTCACATTGGTCTAGGCACCGATGCTCTAGTGGTGGTGGCGGTGGTTGTTGTGGGTATGCCGTTGTTGATGCCTCAACACCGCCTCGTGTTCGATGAGGCTCTTTACCTTCCCCTTCTTTCCCACCCCCACACAATCCATGGCATCACCATCTACGCCAAGTTTTGCGCAGCTAGTGGCCGTTCCTTGCTACACATGTAACATTTAATGGCCTAATAACTTATGTGTAGCGGAAATTAGAATGAACATAGTGGGCATTTCATTAGAATAGATTCCTAATGAGAATTACAAGAGTGCTTGGGTGGAGAGAGCAACAAAAAGCATAACACCTAGTTAGATAGCATCAACAATACTTTCAAAAGAGAGGGAAATTAAGCTATTGACAACAGTTGAGGACCGGATTTTCATGGAGCCGGTCCCCCCTCCAAAAGGCTTTGTATTATGGTTTCTCCCATCAAGAGAGACATTGTACAATACAATTCTTTGTGTTCCTTCAAGACTAGCTAGTGCAATGAAGATGGAAGCTTCATGCACTAAGCAAAACACTTAATCAAACACAACTTGAATTATCCCCGTTCTCAGACCCAAGACCTCACACACCTTCGAAGATGGTGAGAGCTAGCAGGGTATGAGAGTAGATTGAGAGGAAGAAGGAGTATCTTACGAGAAAGATGTACATCTCCTCACATAATCACTCATATTTAGCATAGCTTAGCTTAGTAATTAGCTTGGTAGAGAAGATGAGCATGCATTGAAGCTTGGCTCTTGGTTGGATTTGCATCCACATGCCAAGAGAGTGTTGATGTAGGAGTCTATCTCACAAGCTTGGAGTAGGTGATGAGCTCTCCATTAAAGCTTGGTAGGAGATAGAGTATTCTTTCTTCACACATGAGCTTGTGTGAGTGTGTGTGTGATAATACAAGCAAAAATCAGCCCCCCCTCTCTCTTGGGCGAGCCCTTCCTGCTATAATGGTCTGGCTTTTGCCTCATTGGACCTCCCCAAGTCAAGCCAATGGGTGTTAAGCAGCATAAGTGATAGCCTTCTGACATGTGTCCCCCTTTCCCCTTTTGTGAGAGATTTAGGTAATTAAATAATTAAACTAAACTCTCATTGGACCCCTTTGCCTCCTGTCCAATAGGAATCAGGCAAGCCATTGGGCTCTTGAATGCTCATTGGACCCCATGGGAGACTACCCAATAGTCTTCTAGGAGACTTAATTCTCATTGGTTTCAATGTTTTTAAATTAATTAAACTAGATTTACTCTAGCTTAATTCTCATTGGTCCACTTCAAGGGTCTTCCAATAGGAATTGGGCACCCCTTGTGGGCATCTGGCCTAGGGAGCTAACATGTGTCCCTAATTCCCTTTGTGTAAAGGGAGCCTGTGTGTGTGTGTGTGTGGCTTTCTCTCTCATCCCCTACCTTTAGGGCTCGCCCCCTCCCATGTAGGGATGTGCAAAGACTTTTAGGGCACACACAAAGCATACAATTTTCCCTAGGGTTGACCTTTGGACACAACCTTTGAATTTTGGAACCTTAGCATTTTGGAAGTCTTAATGGGCTGAACCTTAGGGTCTTTTTAGCCCCTTGTTGCACATGGCTCTTTTGCAGATGGCCCCCCCTTTTGGATCCCTATTTTCCCTCCTTTGGATCCCTATTGTGGCCGGTCTGCTAGCTTAACCAATATTCTAGCTTTTCCCCCCTGGCACTTCCCCACATTAAATGATCAGTTTAATATGAGAAAATTATTTAGGAGAATTAGATATTTATTATTATGACATTACCTCTCTCTTGAAATCATAGTCGTCCTCGACTATGGTGTAGAGAAGATAAAGCATATTCATGAGTCCTTTTCTTAGCGGGTAGAGGATCCGTATGTTACCCTACGACATCATTCCATAATGGATGACTAGTCCATTTGGCGCTTGATAGCCTGAGGCTGCCGCAAGCATGTCTACACATCAGTCCTATCAATCTTCCATAGTAGAGTGACAAGGTCTACTTGGTGTTTGGGAGACGTCGTCTCCACAAACTTGATCTAAGCATGCATACTACTTCATTTTTGTGCACAAATAAAGAAAAAGAGAGTCTTATAAGACAAAAACTTTGTTCATTTTTAACATTTTGTACATTTGCTTAATTACTCTTGGGAAGCATTGTAAGCATTGACAAGGTTTAGGTTATCCTTTAATTGTATGCCTTGCATCCATTTAGCATCTTCAAAAGGATAATTCTTAAATTTAATAAGATATCGTCGGATAGTCTTACCGCCTCTTAATACCTTATCTTCATGTCGGAGAATGGACTCGGGCTGCAACACCTCCTCTTGGTCCTCGATCTCCAGTGGGTCTTCAATAGTTGATTCTTGAGGTGGCTCTCCTTTGTAAGGCTTTAATAGGCTCACATGGAGAACATTGTGTACGAGCCAATGATTGGGCAACTTGAGTTGATAGGCCATCTCGTTGATTGGCCTAAGAATCTGGAAGGGACCATAGTACCTTTTTTCTAGTTTAGCATAGTACTTTTGGTGGCCCGTAGGATTCTTGCCCGTCGTGTGCCTTAATCGAGCCTTGGGAAACTTTAACAAGACCCAATCGTTTTCTTTAAAGGCTTGGGCTCTTCTGTGCTTGTCAGCAGTAGCCTTTTGCCTTTGCTGTGAGATAGAGATAGCATCCTTAATCTTTTGGAAAGATTCTTGTAGGTCTCGGCTATACTCATCTGCAGCAAAGATCTTCCCATGTACCTTAAGTAGCAAGGGACTTTTTGATCTTCCCTCAATTACCTCGAAAGGTGCTTTTCCTGTGGAAGTATGTACAGTGTTATTGTAAGCATACTCCACTAAGGGTAAGTACTTCTCCCATTGGGATCTTTGATCTACTTCCGTTACATAGGCTTTTAGTAGATCGAGAATGGTTAGGTTATCTATTTCACTTTGGCCATCCGTTTGTGGCTGATAGCCCGAAGAGAAGTTTAGCCTTGTCCCTAAATTCTCAAAGAGACCCTTCCAGAATTACTGGTCATTCTAGGATCTCTATCCGACACTATGGACATTGGCAAGCCATGGTATTTGAAAATTCGTGAAATGAAGAGGGTTGCCATTTGATGGGCTTTGATAGTCTTTTTGACAGGTATAAAATGAGCTTGTTTACTAAACCTGTCTACTATCGTCCATATTCCCGTATTCCCATGCATAGACTTAGGCAATCCAAAGATAAAATCCATGGATATGCTCTCCCATGGTGAATTAGGGATTGGCAAGGGTTGAAGCAATCCAAGTTGCTTCCCTCTATCAAATTTTGTCTTTTGGCATACCACACATTTGGAAACATACTCTTGTATGTTCACTTTCATGGTAGGCCAATAGAAATATGTTTCAATTCCCTTTAAGGTAGACTGAATGCCTCTATGCCCCGCATAAGGTGGAGCATGAGATTCATACATTACTTTCTCACGTAGTGAGTTAGTGACGCATAGTCTATTGCCATAGAGAAGATAACCATCTTGTAAAGTGAATGGTTCTTATTTCTTCCCTAATTCCAGGGCTGAAATCACATCTCTAAAGTCGGAATCAATAGCGTACTCATCTATCATTGAAGATAGATCATTGTGAGTTGCTATGGAAACTGCATTCACTCTCGGCCGTCTTGAGAGTGCATCGGCTACTTGATTGTGCTTGCCAGCAATGTGAGCAATATGAAAATGAAATTGCAAAAGGAAATTTTCCCACCTCATTTGTTTGTCGGAGAGCTTGGTCTGCGTCATGAAGTACTTAAGACTTTGGTGATCCGTTCGCAGAATGAAAGGAGTCCCCAATAAATAGTGCTTCCATGAGTCTAAGGCATGCAGAACTGCAAGGAGTTCCTTTTCATATATGCCTAGAGCTTGCTCAACAAGATCGAGCCTTCGACTCTCATAGCCTATGGCGTGTCCTTCTTGGAGCAAAAAAGCTCCAAGGCAATCACCACAAGCATCACATTGGACCTCAAATGGTTTTGAGAGATCCGGTAATGTAAGCACAGGTTGAGCGATAAGATTTTCTTTAAGCTTTTCGAAAGCATTGTTTTCCCTAGCAGACCATGTATACCTAACGCTTTTCTTTGTTAGGTCATGTAATGGTCCCGCAATTTGTGAGAACTTTTCTATGAAGCATCTATAGTATGCACACATACCTATAAAGCTTCTTAGTTCATGAAGATTCCTTGGTTTAGGCCATCCTTTTATTACCTCTAACTTGGATGGATCCATTTGGATGCCATCTTGAGAGATAATGTGACCTAAATACTGAATCTCTTGCAAGAAAAATTCACTTTTCTTTCGATTAACATAAAGTTTATTCTCTCTTAAAACTTGAAATATTACCTGGAGGTGTTGCTTGTGTTCCTGGATTAGATGATAATATCATCAAAGAACACTCCAGTGAAGGTTCGATGAGGCCTGAACAGCTTCTCCATCAAGCGGTTGAATGTGGCTAGTGCATTGGTCAAGCCAAAAGGCATGACAAGGTATTCGTAAAGACCAAATGTAGTGCGAAACGCGGTCTTTACAATGTCTTGATCAACTATCCTGATTTGATGATAGCCACTCTTTAGGTCAACCCTACTGAAGTAGGTCGATCCTTGTAGCTTATCAAATAGGTCTTCTACCCGTGGAATGGGAAACCTATTCTTGATAGTGATCCTATTTAGTGCTCTATAGTCGACACACATACAATATGTGCCGTATTTCTTTTGCACTAATAGCACAGGTGAGCAAAATGGAGATGAGCTAGGCCTAACCATGCCCTTCTCAACTAACTCATGCACTTGCCGCATAATCTCCTCTTGTTGAGCTTGAGAACCTCTGTAAGGAGGTTTATTAGGCGGTGAACTTCCTGGAAGAAGTTCAATTGCATGGTCATCATTACCTCGTTTAGGAGGTAGCTCACAAGGGATGTCGTCAATAAAAACATCTTGAAACCCCTTGAGAAAATTGGATAACTCTAATTCCTTTTGGTTGCTTTTATTTTCTTTTGCTAAAGCATTAGGTTCATTTTGAGAGTCTTTAACAAAAATCATGTACACGGAAGTAGAGCTCTTCATTGACTTGTTGAAAGCTGGTGTATGTACAATGGGGATGGTGTTACCCATTTCCTTAGCATCTATATACATGTCTTTTTTCCTGAACTTAAAGGAGATTCTCCTTTCAGGAAATTTAACATCGGCAGCCAGGCGGTCAAACCATGGTGCCCCTAGGATTACATCCTCATGCTTGAGAGGAGAGATAAAGAATTCCTCTTTGTCCACATAGCCTTGGACATGAAGCCTCGATTTCCCGATTAAGGGAGTGACTGAAGCTTCTTGCCCCTTGAAGGCATTGTCTGCGGGTAGGATATCTCCCATCTCTTAGGATTGTATTCCTAGCTTGGTGGCCAACTCTATAGATATAAAATTGTGAGTAGAACCAGGGTCAAAGAGAATAAAAGCATCATATTCTCTTACCTTTCCCCAAGCATGGCATAGAGGAGATCCTTTGTGAGTTGTTTGGTGAGTCTCCTCCTCTTGGATTTCAACCAAGGAAGCTCTAGGAGGATCTTGGCGGTTGTTCTTTTGGGGACAAGCGCGGTACGCATGCCCTTGTTTGCCGCACTTGAAACACCGGTTATCCTTACGATAACGCTCAAGCTCTTCAGGAGAGAGTTTATTCTTACCTTTGTAAACTCCCTTCCCTTTAGCTTTGTTGGAGTTGCCCTTAGGAGACTTTTGGACATTGTCCTTCCCCTTAGGCTCATTGGAACCCTTGTTTTCCGGGGGCTTATTATTTCTTTTTGCCCCCGTTTGGAAATTGATTCGAGAGGCGACCATAGTGTGGTGTATTACCGTCGATATGGTACGTGGTCTTTGGGAGTTGACATACTCCGCCATTTCTTTGGTTAAGCCCGCACAAAATTGTTGCTTTTGCTCTCCAAAATCCAACTTTTTGAAGACAGTGACTTTGAGTTGTAAGTCCCAAAACTTGTCTACATATTTGTGGATGGATTCATTGGGAGAGAGCTTTAAGCTTCGCCATTCGGTGAGTACTTTGTCTTTGGCATCGGTGGCCAAAAACTGCTTCATAATGGAAACTCTTAACACTAGGTTGGTAATGGGACACTTTTATGTCCTGTGAAGTGACCCTTTTCCTTGAATTATGTCAAGAGTTTCAAAATGGATTTTGAGGTGATATCTATCAAGCAAGTTGTCTCATGAGCTGAAAAAAACTCGACATTTTTTTGGAATATCAATTCCATCTTTAACATTGTCCTTGCACAACATTTCACAACCTAAACTGTGTGAAAAAACGGGTCCTGTTTTTTGGTTTTTTTCAACTTTTTTGCAACTATACCACTCTAGAATTCATGTTTGTGAGGTCTATAATGCTAGAGAACTATCTTTAGTAGTCCTCAACATGTCCTGATGCTTCTAGGGACAAATAAATATTAAAGTTGTAAGTTATGACCAAATTACAAAAATTGTCAAATCCTGTTTTTTTAGCCAATTTTAGCTCTTCTATGATTTTTTTGGTGGATTTCATGATATCCAAATTCATTTTTGATTTTCTATGTCGCATATTGTAACATAAAGCTAACATTCCTTGAGTTTTAGGGCACCTAATACCCTATTTTGCATAGTACACAACGATGGTTGATTTTTTCAATTATGGAAGAAAACGAAACATTCTAGTATATCAAGTATAGCTTTTTCAATATTGTTAGTTTCTTGTGACAACTACATGCATTTTGTAGGTAGCAACCATATCTAGTCATAAGGATCAAATTTGGGTAGATATTGAATAGTTTCTATGGGATTCTACAACTCATAATGTTCAACCCAGTTTTTTCATGTTTGCTGTATTTAACACTTCATCTTTGTCCCCAAGATTCCCCTTGGTAAGAGATGTATTATTCTTTTGACATGCTCCATGGCTCCTTATGAACATAAAGGACAATAGAGAACTAAGAAAACATGCACATATTATTTGTATTGAGCGTGGCTATAGAAACTTTGATGATAGGTTTGCAGAATGGTAAAAATTCAACTTTTTTGTACCTATTTATTTTGGCAAAACAAAAAATAGTGAGTGAGAAGCAATCATATGTTCTGATCACCAACCCATTGAAGTTAACTAGGGAATTTATCTCAAGTCCTATAAAAATCCCTAATCTTATTTTTATGCAACAAAACATAAGAAATGACTGTTTTGATGAAAGTTCACTGGTCCATCAACTTTGGAGGCTTGGTGTGACCAAAAGATGAGAAATTTTACAAGTTTCTTATTTTTTCCATGTTAAGTAGGCCTTGAACTATAACCTCATGAAAGGATTTTACAAAATGAGTGGATCTACTATGGTTTTGGAGGTTTTTTTCAAAACCCTGAAAGGACACTTTTATGTCCTGTTAGGTTACCAACCTAGTGTTAAAGCCTTCCATGTTCGTGGAGCTTCACCGTTGGCTCGTAGGCTAGACCACCATTGTCTGGCGGACTTTTGAAAGTGCATAGCTACATGGCGTAGCTTAGAGGACTCCGTGAAGCCCTCATCTCCAAACGCCGCATCAAATTGTTGGATATAGGCCAAGACTTTGTCCGTAGCACCAAAGGTACCATCATAGGTAAGGAAAGAGATGCTCTTCCCTCCCTCTTTGAATTTCTTCAACTTGGACAACCTCTTCCATGTGGCATAGGATTTCCTATGGCCTCTTCTTTTTGATGGTTCAAAGGTTGCACCATCACTTTCTTCAGAGGGTGAAGAGTTTGAAGAAGGTGGAGAAGAGGGTGACCTCTTTCTCGTCTTTTTCTTGTCTTGATCTTTGTCATCTTCACCATAGTTTTTATAAGAGGAAGAGGATGAAGAAGATGGAGAAGAGGGTGTCCTCTTTCTCGCCTTTTTCTTCTCTTGCTTTTTATCATCCCTCTTTGAATTGTGGTGGGGAGAAGAATATGATGGTCTTCTCCGCTTTGGTGGTGATGGAGAGCGTTTAGCCCGGCGTCTTCGTGGAGCCATCTCCGCCGAGGTGGCGGGAGATTCGCTTCTTTCTCGTTCCTTCAGTGGAGGCTCTTGAGTTCTCCTTTGAGAAGGAGATACATCATCAAGAAGTAAATTCTTGAGCCCTTCATAAGGATTCTCTTCTTCTTCCTGAATCGGAGAGAGACCTCTTTTGCTAGTCTCACAAGGAGGCTTCCTAGGTGTTCTCTCGTCATGGTGATGAGCTTGGAGAATCCCGTGAGCATGGAGCTGCCGTTGCACTTCACTTTGGAGAGATGGATTGCCCATGGCTTGTTGAAGCCTAGAAACAAGATAGTTAACAAGCATTGAAGCATCACTAGTAGCTTGCTCATGAGAAAAATCAAAGTTATCAACATTAATTTCACTCTCTTTACTATTGTTAGCCATTCTAACAACTTTTAGTTGTAAACTTTTTTAGGTGTACTTTGGCACTTCAAGCCCTAGTTGCTACTCCTCTTTACCCCTTTAGAAAAAGCACTCAAGCTACTGTACCCGCGGCTCGAATACCATTAATTGCAAGGACTAGAAGAGAGGGTCTTTCGACACCAAAACAACACCGGCTCCTGTCAAGCTTCTAATAGCTCAATAGCGGTTAAGCCGTAGGCAAGCCCCGTAGGACTCCACTATTAAGACCATAGCTCTCGACGATGATGCCCCGTTAACTGCACGAAGGCAGGCGCACTGCAAGGCTGAAAAATCCCTATTCTACTTACTTATAGGCAATTAATAATACCAACCATTTGTAGCTAGCTTGAGGACCTCCCTTCTTGAGCAAGAAAAGAGAAACCTTCAGCTCTGACACCAATGTAACATTTAATTGCCTAATAACTTATGTGTAGCAAAAATTAGCATGAACATAGTGGGAATTTCATTAGAATAGATTCCTAATGAGAATTACAAGAGTGCTTGGGTGGAGAGAGCAACAAAAAGCATAACCCTAGTTAGATAGCATCAACAATACTTTCAAAGAGAGGGAAATTAAGCTATTGACAACATTTGCGGACCGGATTTGCATGGAGCCCGTCCCCCCTCCAAAAGGCTTTGTATTATGGTTTCTCCCATCAAGAGGGACGTTGTACAATACAATTCTTTGTGTTCCTTCAAGACTAGCTAGTGCAATGAAGATGGAAGCTTCATGCACTAAGCAAAACACTTAATCAAACACAACTTGAATTATCCCCGTTCTCAGACCGAAGACCTCACACACTTTCGAAGATGGTGAGAGCTAGCAGGGTATGAGAGTAGATTGAGAGGAAGAAGGAGTATCTTACGAGAAAGATGTACATCTCCTCACATAATCACTCATATGTAGCATAGCTTAGCTTAGTAATTAGCTTGGTAGAGAAGATGAGCATGCATTGAAGCTTGGCTCTTGGTTGGATTTGCATCCACATGCCAAGAGAGTGTTGATGTAGGCTTCTATCTCACAAGCTTGGAGTAGGTGATGAGCTCTCCATTAAAGCTTGGTAGGAGATAGAGTATTCTTTCTTCACACATGAGCTTGTGTGAGTGTGTGTGTGATAATACAAGCAAAAATCAGCCCCCCCTCTCTCTTGGGCGAGCCCTTCCTGCTATAATGGTCTGGCTTTTGCCTCATTGGACCTCCCCCAAGCCAATGGGTGTTAAGCAGCATAAGTGATAGCCTTCGGACATGTGTCCCCCTTTCCCCTTTTGTGAGAGATTTAGGTAATTTAATAATTAAACTAAACTCTCATTGGACCCCTTTGCCTCCTGGCCAATAAGAATCAGGCAAGCCATTGGGCTCCTGAATGCTCATTGGACCCATTGGGAGACTGCCCAATAGTCTTCTAGGAGACTTAATTCTCATTGGTTTCTTTTATGAAATGTTTTTAAATTAATTAAACTAGATTTACTCTAGCTTAATTCTCATTGGTCCACTTCAAGGGTCTTCCAATAGGAATTGGGCACCCCTTGTGGGCATCTGGCCTAGGGAGCTGACATGTGTCCCTAATTCCCTTTGTGTAAAAGGAGCCTCTATGTGTGTGTGTGGCTTTCTCTCTCATCCCCTACCTTTAGGGCTCGCGCCCTCCCATGTAGGGATGTGCAAATACTTTTAGGGCACACACAAAGCATCCAATTTTCCCTAGGGTTGACCTTTGGACACAACCTTTGAATTTTGGAAGTGTTAATGGGCTGAACCTTAGGGTCTTTTTAGCCCCTTGTTGCACATGGCTCTTTTGCAGATGGCCCCCCCTTTTGGATCCCTATTTTCCCTCCTTTGGATATCTATTGTGGCCGGTCTGCTAGCTTAACCAATATTCTAGCTTTTTCTCCCCTGGCACTTCCCCACATTAAATGATCAGTTTAATATGAGAAAATCATTTAGGAGAATTAGATATTGATTATTATGACAACACACCACTACCTACTCCTCCGGGAGTCACCCTAGTCGACACTCCTCGCTTCGGGACCCAGACTCTAGTGGAGACACCTGACGTCTGTACCCCCATCGACACGCCGCTAGAGACCCCTGTCGAGACACCCAAGTTTATGCGTCACAGCTGAGAGGGCTTGTCGTACTCCGTCAACTTCAGCAGCGGCATCATCTTGGATGATGAAGGCAAGAAGGTGATTTTGCACATGCCCAGTCTTTGCTCTCAGGTGTTTAAACACTACATACTAAACACCAGGAATGAAGTACCAAGTGAATTAAAAGACAGAGTCATCAGCATGCTGCATGACAAGTTTCCCGTGTCAACACGGGGTTGAGTGCTTCAACGAAGATCTAATGAAGGTTCGAATGAGCAAATACGGCAAGCACAAGCGTTCTAAAGTGAAAAAAGCAATAAAGCATGGGTGGAACAGATCAGATTGGCTGGCCAAAGAATATTGTAAGAATGCAAAGCGTTTAGCATGCGAGAATCCTGACAAGTGGAAGCAACAAAAGGAGGCAACCAAAGCGCGAGTAGGGGTAGGGAGCTCGCACCACTTGGAGAGCTGCGGGTGGGCATCATTTGAGGTTGATTTTGTAAGTGTTTTTCATTTGCTCTCTAAGTTTGGTAGTTACGTCTATTTGTACTTTTAAATTCCAACATAATGGATTCTTTGTATGTTTTGAACAGTGGTCAATGACAGGACGTGACTCCACACCATATGAGCGCGATTACACAGGCAGAAAGTGCTTAAACACCCTTATGGACATTCTAAGTTCTCGCGGCGGCATGGTTAGTATTAGGGTTTACTCTTTTCTATTTGTTGTATTGTTTTGTAAACTATATGTTTATACTTACAGAAAGATGTCTTATTGTGTTTTTCTGCAGAATCTGACAGATATGCCACTGGGATGCGATGAGACGGCTGATTAGACGACGTCAGTCTACCCATGCCTAGATAGCATTAGTTTCCTTTTTTCATAGCATGTATAATGAGATGACATGTATACCTTATTTTGTAACTATTGAAAAACCATGTATATTTTCTCAATAATGATAATCGAGTTGTAACTATTACATTTGCAAAGCTTAATAATCAAGTGATTTTGCCTATGATGTGTACAATTGTCATTGATTTACTTTCATCAATTTACTTTTGTTAGTTTTGTATCTTTATTTTGCAAACAATACTATGGATGATGGAGTTAATGGTTATATTGTCTTGTGGGTGACTACTTTGGATCTATACCTTGCACTTTCTTTCAAAGGTGAATCTGGGCTTATCTTGGATTCATTTAGGTTTACTCTATTATTGAAACATTCAATATGGTTGATGGGTGGCAGGGCATTCAATGCCTTGCCACCCAAAATATTTACTCTCGGGCGTCGCTATATAAGGCTCTACAACGTCTCTATGAGTGTCGCTATAACCGTCACTATATAGCAACACATATAGCAGCTCTTATAACAACGTTCCCATAGCGACGTTGTTAGAGGCGGTCTTAGCAACGCCAGGGAGTATAAAAACCCAATGTATTTTAGTCGCTAAAAACGTCACAAGTGCACACAACCTCTTGTAGTCTCTCTCTCTCTCTCTCTCTCTCTCTCTCTCTCTCTCTCTCTCTCTCTCTCTCTCTCTCTTTGTTCACACTCTAACCTACCTCACATTCTCTAGTCATGTCCGATCCACGCACACCTGGGTCTAGAGGTGAGAGGAGATCAGAACCACCGGGTTATAATCCCGTATTTAATGGTAAATGCCTATATTTGTGGGTACAAGAAATCTACACACCCACATCTACATGACAATGCATGATAGTGCATGTAGTGGACAAAACCCCTTTGCCTCTTCTCTAGCTGTAGTAATTCACAACATCTTAACATCTCTTCACAACAGATTCTTATTGGAGGTATTACTTAGCACATTACATGTTGGCCTCCAATCTGAGTATCATGCCATTGAAAGATTTCCAACTTAAGGCCGCATCCGTAGAGAGGAAGAGAGGGATCATGGTTCGCCTAGCTCTAATTTTTTTTCGTAATCCCGAAGGTAGACTTGAATATAAAAATCAAATCCATAATCTAAACTCAAATCTAACCTAATTGAACATATAGTGATTTTGAGCTAATTGAACATGGTTAGTGGGTGAGTTAATAGGTGTCAGATTCTGATGGCAATATACATATTGTTGTGTACCTAGTGTTTGCTCTTTGGACAAAGCTTTCATTGACATGCCCTAGAATCTAACCTAAATCTAATCTAATCTAATCTTAAATAACATAAATCTAGATGTAATCTAATCTTAAACTCAACATAAACCTAAATCTAATCTAATCTCATATCTAACATAAACCTAAATGTAATTTAATCTCATATTCAACATAAACCTAGATGTAATCTAATCTCATATTCAACATAAACCTAAATCTATCCTAAACCTAAATGTAATCTAGCATAATGTTAAATCTAATTTAAATCTTAACCTAATCTTAAATCTAACCTTATTTTAAATTTAGCATAAATTTTAAATATAATTAAATGTAATCTAGCTTAATCTTAGATCTTAATCTAACCTAACCTTATATGTAATTTTAAATCTAACCTAACCCTAAATCTTAATACAACATTTCATTTCATATTTTCTCTACTTTTTTTATCTATCTCTTTCTCTCTCTTTTTGTTTTCTACCCTTACCTCTCTCTTTTCATCTTCTCCCCCTCTATCTCTCTTTGTTTTTTCCTCTCTCTCTCTCTCTCTCTCTCTCTGATCTCTCTCTCTCTCTTTTCTTCTCTCAATGTGTGTGTGTATGCATTCTTTGTTTATGCGTGTGTGTGTGTGTGTGTGTTTTGTTTATGCATGTGTGTACTCTCTCTCTCTCTCTCTCTCTCTCTCTCTCTCTCTCTCTCTCAAAGACACAATGTGTGTGTGTGAGAGAGAGAGAGGGAGAGAGAGAAAGAGGGGAAGGAGTTGCCACAATTGGACGTCTGTATCATAGCTATTTGGAATGAACATAATGTCAATACTCAAGGAAGAGACTTGGATGGGGCACAAACTCTTTAAGGATGTCAACCACAAGAAGTGAACCTATAAAATGACAATATCTCTTTCACTAGCAATTCTAACACTCTTGAGTTAGACCTCAGGGGGTTCACCATTCAGTACTCCCCTATATAACGTGTGCTCATGGGGTAAAAACCCCCCTCTTTTAACATATCTAAATGAATAAAATTGAATATAAAAATTTTCCAAAATTGAATATAAAAACCCCTTCTTTTAATGTATCTCTGTTAAATTGCTTGAAAGTTTTATATTTTAAAACCCCTCCTTTTGAACTCACGTTATACATTAACATGATTACATAGTGTACCCCCCCCCCCCCCCCCCCGAGAGTAAGACAAATTTCTTATTTCCTATGTCATTGCACTAGGTCGTCATGTCATTTTGGCACTCAAACAAAGTCCAAATGGTATGAAACATTAGGAGAAGGTCAAAAATACTCAAGAGAAAAATCCTACCAAGTTTGGTTGCTATCTCATGAGCTACCAAAATCACGATCCATCATGAGCAAGGTCTTGATAATTGTAAGATAACCTACCATAAAGGTCACTCTATGGTTTAGAAACACTCTCTTATCGTCGAAACATCAAAAAACAACCATTAATGCACTCAAAGCAACCAATTTATCTTGCTAACGTGTAGTGGCACACCACAAACAGTTTGACAATCATTACACTTAAGGGTGAAAGCATGTTAACGTGTCACACTTTTTCATGTCCGTGACAATGTTAATTAGCACATTTTTGACATATGCTAACTAGTACAATAACATGAGCTACATCTCCAAGATCTATGACGTATGATATATCGATAGAAAGCTCTTGAAACAAGGAATCCAAATGTACAACCTCCGACAAGTTTTGATATTATTTGCAACCATTTTACCGGACGCCCAATTTTTTAAAGATGTGCTAACTTGAAAATGCTAACTAGCATAAAAAGCGTGACACGTTCACATGCTTTCACCCTTAAATGAAGGAGCAGGAGACAAGGAACACAATGCAAGTTTTGGAATTGAAATGTAATTATGAGAGCTCAAGATACGATGATTACAAAGCACATGAGAGTAGTGAATCTCAGTTGTATACCCAAAACTAAAACCTATGATAATGATATTTCTTTTCCACTTATAAAAGTGACCTTTATACCTAGGGCTTCTTTCGCCAATGGTCGGTCCTGCAAGGCTCAGACTCAAAATTGGACTTAATAGCTCAGTAATTACATGAGCTATCTCAAAGATCATTTAGCTGACTCAAAGATTCTTAGATAACTACAAATATTTTCCAAAATAATGATGGGTTTCATATTTTTTAGGCTCAAGATGAAGGGGTGGATTCAAAGGGCTCCCTTCTAGTTTGACTCCCAACATTACCCCTTTCCTAGTCTTTGCACGCCGGCCCTGATGCAAACTCGGGCATGTTCTTCATATTTGTCTTCGTTTGTCACCATGTCCTTTTCCTTGACTTTGGTAGATGTTGGCTATCATTGTGATTGTGGAATTTTTTTGATAGTCCAATGTGCACTTCTCCAGTGTTCAGGTGATGAGCTTGAAATTTTCAACCCTTGGTTTGATTTCCACCTTTGTTGATAATTCTCTGAAGAGATTATTCATCAATGTGCTTTGACATGCTACATGGTGGGCACATAGATTCTTGTTCATGGGGTTAAAGTTTGTAGAGTAACTTTCAAAGAGCCCTGTCATAAACGCCTCCTCAAATGTTTGCATGTATTGGGAGGGCAAAAACATGACAAGAGCGTACAACCTGATGATCACATTGTGGCTCAAAATATCTTTCTCCAGGTTCTAGAACAATCCTTTGGTGCCTTCTAGGAACACTTTCGAAGGGTGTTCTACTGCCTCAATGTCTTCAAACATAGTGATGCAGGTTCCCAAGGGGTCCACCTTTTGAAAATACACATAGCACATGCATTCAAGGGGTATTTTTAAAACCCCCCTATACACACACTTCATTATGAACTAAAAGAGCCCTCTTTTTTCATAAACCTATAACTTCTTATCAATTCTCCATTTTTAAACCCCTCATGTAGAGGTAATTCTATGAATCATTGGTATATAAAAAACACCTGTGTGAACTCACGTGTTACACATACATATTTTGAGGTGGACCCCCGCATGCAGGCTATGAGCCTTTGTTGAAAGGACGCCCTTTAAACAACGTTTCCAGATTCCATTAAAATTCCTCAAAGATTTTGTAAAGATTTCACATGAAGATGGTGATGAAGTAATGAAGATGAAGATGGATGCTGCAACATGAAGATACGAGTTCATGGACGTCATCGAATATCCCGTTCTTATTATTTTGAGCCATTACGGCCACTTTTGTAATGTTTACAGGAACCTCATATTTTAAGTCGGCACTTGTATTTTGGCCGCAGATGCTTGTATAATGAGTAAAGCCAACTCAGTTTCTTGTAATTCAGCTCTGTACAGGCCTAGCGACAATTTAGGTCATTTGGATGGACATTAGGTTTGAAGGCTTGGTATATAAGTTGGAACCTAAGGCTTTGTAAAAAACACATTACGTTATCTCAATTAATATACAGTCGTGGGTTCTGCAGCACAAGGTAGTGAGCTTCACGCACACACACCGTCGCGCACACTAATCAAATTGCAGATATGAGAGTAGGAGAATGTTAGCATCGAGGAGCTCTCTGCGTCGATGCAAGCAATGCAAGCCCAGGACCACATCGCGAGCCCGCCTGCTACGAGCTATATTTGGTCGTAAGTACCTCAAACGACATCCATTCCGAATGATCAAGTAGTCGTTAGAATCAGCGTGAGAAGCTCTTCGTGTTGATATCTTTGTAGATCAGTTATGTACACTTTGGAAATTACTATTTTGAGCCTATCGTAACAGCTATTAGAGGTCTTACAGTTATGGTTTTTGGGGTTTAGGTGTTTGGCCATATAGGATATGTCCTTGTGAGTCTTGCCCTCCGATTTCGAGTCATTCCGATATGATTTGAGACTGTTTCAAGCTTGTAGTGTTTCTTAGGATGCGTTGTCTGTTTCTTTGCTTTATGGTAGTGTTGTGGTAGGATTAGTGACTATAGAGTGTTGTGAGTGTCTAGCTCAGGGTTGACAATCCAGAGATTGCCTCCATGCCCTAGTCGGGTCAACTACGTCCTCGGATTGATAGTTTGTTGGTTTGTGTTCTCGCTGTGCTCCATCGTCCGTCATGGCGTACCCGCCGCTAACAATGGCGCCGGTGCCGGGACGAAGCACCTAAACTAGCATAGACCACATCACTCATGTTTGATAGTATAGTGTTTCTCTAGAGTTTTCTAGAGTGTTGTCACCATTTGCCTTCTTAGTGGGAAGTTAGAGAGCGGACCTCTTCACTGAGGGATAGCCAGGGAGCCTGCGTCTCGCCGAGGTGGTCCACCATGAGGTTGAGGTATGATTATATTATTTTGTTGTGTGTTTAGATTAGGTTTTATGGTTTATGTGTTTGGTTGTGACTTATGGTTGTGAAGAACTTGAAAGAAAAAAAAACGCAAAGAAAAACTCAAAAGGTAAGCATGAGGCTGTTTGCTTGCAAGAAAGCAAAAACAACCATTCAACCATACAAAGTTGATCTAGAGCAATTTTTACATGAAAATGTGCTTGAAAACACAAAAGGCGGAATTGTGCTGATTATGGTAAAGGTGCTCTAAAATGGTCGTTTGAAAGCCGATTTGAATGCTTGTTTTTGCATTGGAGACCTTAAGGTGGGCGAAAAACACAGATTTGGTCCAATCCAAAAAGAAAAGAAAAACTCTAAAAGACCCAAAAAACAAAAAATCTGAAACCAAATCTGCATTTTTCAAAAAAAGTTTGACCTCAAGACCTTGTTTTGCATATGCTCTAGAGCTTGTATGTGAAATTTCAAAGCATTTGCATCAGTGCTTGTGCATCTAAGTGGGAATTTGCTTTTTTTGAGTGTAAGGAAGTGAACTGTGAAATGCTTGAATCCAAAGGAAAGGAAGTCCAAATTGAATGAAACTTTGGGGATAGGCTTCTAAGGGCATTGGGAACCAAACTGTCCAAAAACAGAGAAAAAAATCACTTCCCAGTGGCTCTCTGCTCAGTCTATCGCGATAGACTGGTGAATTGGAGATAGACTCACAATCAGGTAAAACACATCAATACAAGGATGCTCCCACAGGTAAAACACATCAATACAAGGATGCTCCCCTCATGCCACAGGTAAAACACATCAATACAAGGATGCTCCCAAAAATTGAGTGTACTTGGACACCTGCTTGACCACTAAACCTCATGTCTCGTGTTTAGAGTCTAAGTTCAAGGACAAATTGGGTAAAGGGACTTCACCAAATTTCCAAACCTTGTGAAAATTGGTATACATGATCTACGGAGGGTAGGGAACACATCTGTGAAGAGAAAATTTGAAAAAAGTGTCATTTTAGCATACTTGGTGAGCCTATCGCGATAGGCAAAGAACCCAGTGATAGAAACTGAATTTTTCAAAAACCTCTGTGGCATAGCTTGGAAAGGTGCTATCAAGGACACATAAAAATTTTGAAGTCATTTGGACATCAGAAAGTGGGTCTAAGACCATTTGAGAGGATTCAACTTGTAGAAAACACCAGATCTAGTCTAACTGACAAAGTAAAAGTCCAAACCACTTGAAAATTGGTAGGAGGACTAAGGAGAGGTGTTGGAACACAGTGGTATAGTCAAAGTTCAAGTTTGATCTATAAAAGGGGTACTTGCTGAGCCTAAAGCACAGCCAAAGAAATTGAAAATTTCAAAACCCTCTGGAGCATAGCTTTCTTAGCCTCTTAGGAGGTTGCACACAAAATTTGGTGGATTTTGGACATTGGGAAGTCATCCTAAGTCTATTTTCTAGTGATCAGATAGACTTAGAATTCTAGAGTTGGAGTTCAAGACCTAAGAAAAAGTCCAAAACAAGTGGAAATTGGTGAGCAAGGTGTACAGAGCATAGGTAACACATTGGTAAAGAGAAATCTGGAAAATTTTCAAAACTGAAGAATCTGTTGAGCCTATCGCGATTGACAAAGACTTTTTCACAGAAATTGCAATTTTTGAAAACTGACCTTAGAGCCTTGTTCTACATGTTTTTGTGAGCTTATGGTTAAAATTTGAGTAAATTTGGAGTATTGTAAGGGCATCCAAGAGGATTACTTCATAAGCTCAGAAAAGAGACTGTTGTTTGATGTAGATTACAAAGGAAAAGTATTCCAAATTGGTTGAAACTTGGTGAGTAGTATCTCAAGAGAAGGGGAAACTCAAATCTGTAAAAATAGTTGAACAACTGTATCCCAGTAACACTCTGGTGAGCCTATCGCTATAGACTCAGGAATTCACTGTAGAAAACTCAAAATTCGAATCTGACTTCATATTTGGGTTCAGAAGGCCCATTATACCCTCTACACAAAGTTTGAGTGCATTTGGACATCTGCAAGGGGTACTTGGTGAGCCTATCGCGATAGACAAGTTAGGAAAAAATTTTGAGAAATTTTTTTGAAACCAAGTATACCACTGGGTTTATCATTGCGTAAGGAGTGCACACACCAATTTTGGGCTCAAACTGACCACTCGCAAAAACATCAGATAGAGCAACTTTCCAAATTACATCTCACTGTTTTGGTCATAACTTTCACATACGGACTCCGATTCCAAAAGTTTTTTTATCAAAACGTAGCTTGAGAGCAACACTACGGATCTTAGAGTAAATTGACCAAAACGTTGTTTAAGGGATCAAAATGCATCCGGAAGTTAGGGGTGTCTAAAACCGACAATTTGAGAGAATTGTGGAAAAACGCTCACGGTTTTGGACATAGTTTTGGATTTTCCCTGACCAAAACACTTGAACACACTGAGAGAGGTGTTACTATAGCAAGCTAGAGCTATTAAGCCTGGAAATCATGTCTACGTCAGACTAAGAATCAGCTTATACAAGCACATGGATTGCAGGGATAGATAAGCACCCGCCCAGAATAGATCTTCCAAACCTACAGTACATAAAGACCAATTTTGTGGAGAGAGTTTGGACGTATAACCATGAAAGTGAAGGACTATATAGGTATATTAATGGAAATCAATTCAAACTTTAGAGTTGCTTAGAGCCTTACCCAGATGAGCCGACAGAATGCAAGCTCTTATATGTCTATACATACGAGGTCAACCGACAATGGACATCTTTATTTGTTGACAATTATGGACGAGAATATAGAGCTGTAGAAAGCACAAATCCGTGAACCAAATTAGAGATGAGTGGATATTTGGTCAATGAAGGACCTCAGATACATCCACCAAACACAAGAACTTCTAAGAGAATTCCAAAGAGGGGACCACCGCTTGGATTTCCTCCTAGAGCGATACCGAGAGATGAAACGATACCAGAGAGGAGTATGGTTCCATACTTTGCACCCCAAAGTATAAGACCATCTCAGCTAAGAAAATGGGTAAATAGAAAGTACAATGGCATAGGAGACCCATACGCCCATGTCTCCGCTTTCAAGCAAGTCCTACGAGCAGAACGAGTAGAGGACTTCCACACGCAGTATGAGGGTTTTGGACATACATTGGAGGACAATGCACAAGCATGGTTTGAACTATTGAACCGGAGAGAGTTCACAACCATTGAGAAAATGTTGGATGAATTTGTTCAAGAATTCACCAAGAGGGGCATAAAACATAACACCCTTCCTAAGATTCAGGAATTTAAACAAGGAAAAACAAAAACATTGCGACATGCAATACTGCGTTTCAAGCAATATGTTGCTAGATGTCCTACGCAAGAGTTACCCACACCAGAACGTCAGATCCTATGCTTCATGAGAGGGCTTAGGAATGAGAATCTCCAAAAGGACCTATACATGAAAAGATACCAAACCTACCAAACCTTGGAAGAGGTGACCAAAGTGGCGATTGACCTAGTTGACAACTGTGAATTCTATGAAGATGGTCAGGAGAAGATGAATGATGCGAGTGAGAAAAAGAAAACCGCCGATCTTGAGGATGAAAGAGGGAATATAGGACAAAACCAAGTAAATGTTGAGGAGCAAGTCATAGAGAATGTGATGCAACGCATCAACCACTCTGACAGAGTACCAGCCTATAGATTTCCTCAACAACGAAATGCATGACATGTGGAGGGGACCATCCGACGAAACATTGTCCTGACTATCGACCTAAGACACCACCATGGTTTGAGCATGTTATGTCTCAACCGCCTAGATATCATCCTATAGTGAAACAAGTGTTCTTAAGTGAAAGACCTATAGCTGCTAGAAATTCATATGTGAGTCATGAGCTTCAAATAGAAAGAAATGTGGTAGATCAGAGGTCACTTCAAGGTCAATATCAAGTATTGCCACAACAACCAATACGTCCATGTGACAGATATGGTAGTAGTGATCACTTGATTAATGATTGTCCACACCATGATATCATGATAAATGTATATTGTAATGAGTGTGCAATCACACATATGATTTTAGATTGTCCTAAGAATCAAAGAAAGAAAGGTAAAATGCAACCACATGTTACCTTTCCTTCCACCAGCAAATCAGAGAAATAACGAGCCGCATCAAAAGGAGAGACGACAACAACAACAGAGAAAGAAACAATTGCAAAAGAACAGGTGCTTAAACAACAAGAAGATGAAAGTAAGCAAGTTGCTCCAGTAAATGTTGTCACAAGAGCACAAGCAAAAGTGCAAGAGCAGAAGCCTATAGATGGAGAGACTAGTAAGAGTTCCAAAAGCCGTAGAAACTCTAGATGAGCAAGAAGGACTAGAATGAAAGCGAGACTAGAAAGAGAGAAAGGACAAGAAAAGGTTGTTACAACTGAGTTGGAAACAACTCAAGAGCAACAGACACAGCAAAGGGAAGCTGAAACCCTTAAACCAGCTAAGCACCCAAGAGTGCTAGTTCAGGAGGATCTGTCCTAGTGGACAAAGTGAATGAGCCTTTAGATGCAATTTTACAGGCTTATGAGGCTAGATTGGCAAATAGACAGACATTAGAACAAAGATGGATGACCCATCCTTATCATGAACTAGAGAAGCAGAGGCTAGAAATGTGTAAGCAGCTCATTGAAACTGCTCAAGCATTGCTAGAACCACCTCCACCAGAATTGAAGGATAGGATAGTCACCCCAGTGCAAAAAGACGAGAGCATTAAAGTAGACGAATTGTCTAGAGAAGAAGTGGATCATAGGGAAGAACCAGTGCCAAGGTCGCAAGACTCGAGGGTAGTCCAAAATACAACAGATGAATCAATGAGGGATTTCCCACCCTATGTTCCTATAGTTGAGGAGCAGTTGCCTGAGGAGTTATGGAAGGCTGTCTGAGATGCCCAAAAAAGAGAAGAGGATGCTAGACCAGCACCATTTTGTGAAATCACATTAGATAGACCACAAATGAGTGTTGATGCGAGGTCATATTATGGTGACGTAGGTTCTATAGCCTCCGAAGACAGTAGACCTGCATCGTTAAGAACTTTGCCACAGTACATGGGGGATTTTGAGGCAAAGTCTAAGATTGTGAGAGTTCCATCACGAAGGCTAGGGGGGACAAAAGAATTGGACACAAAAAATTTGACTGACTTGCTATCCATGCCAATGAAGTGCACAATTACGTTGGTAGAACTTTTGAAAATCAGGCCAAGTATGTGGACGGATATAAGAAAATGCTTGGAAAAAATTGGGATCAAAAGCCCGTTAAGGTTCCTGGAAAAGGAACTAGATGAGATCGAGAAGCCTAGATCAAATGTAAGACCGGTACCTCTGAACAAAGTAGGAGAGTACTGTGAAGGAGAAGATGGTAATGCCACTTTGCCTGTCGAGTACAATGGGATTGAAACTAAAGCTATACTTGACAGTGGAGCATGAATTTCTATAGCAACAAAACGAATATGGGATAAATGGGGTAGGCCCGCCTTTAGAAAAACCAGAATAAAATTACAGTTAGCTTATGGGCATGTGGAAAGACCCATGGGATTGCTAGAAGCAATAGTGGTGTATTCTTGTGGTATAGAGTATGCACATACTTTTGCCATAGTTGACTTTGGCAAGAAAAATAACTATGAAATCATCCTTGGAAGACCAATTATGAGACAACTCAAGATGGTACAAGATTGGGGTTATGATTATCTATACTTGAGACATGCTGAAACCACAACACGTGTAAATATGAGAAATCATAGTTACCAAGATGTAACTAGAACGCCTGTGGAAGATTTTGATTCTGCAACACAAAGTGGATCAGCAGACCATACGTGGATGGGAAAAAAGAAAGAAATCTGGATGTGCGGAGCATCGGAGTGTAGTGACTTTGGGAGAAATGAGAATGCCGTAGAGAGGGTCTTACAAGATGATGCTTACATAAGAGAACCTTTTCCGGAAGAGGCATTAGAACCGCTAGAGTGGACTCAGATATTGGTTACTTTGGATGTCTGTGTTAATGAGACCACACCAACAAAATTTTGCGATGAGAATGGGTATGACATAGTCCCCTACTACATGCTAAGGGTTATGTGTGAGACAGATGAAGAATCTGAGTATGAGTTCAAAACAAGGTTATCAACTATGGGCATAGCACAAAACCAGATACCTAGCCCAAATACTGGTCATATAGAAATAGGCTCTCTTTGCGATCAGTGTGCGATAACACACTTGATTACAAACTGTCCAACTCGAATGCATAGTACAAAGGAGGAGCCGCAAGTCAACGAAGGAAAGTTGGAGGAAGAAGGGCTAAGATCCAAAGAATATGCTTCAAGTCCAGCGCCTACAAACGAGCAATATGAAGAGGTGCAGCAAGTGACAGTAAGTTCAGACACTATTGGTGACATTTGAATTGTTGAAGTCGAGGAAGAAGAGCCTATGACTCTACAGGAACCAAATGCTGATTTTGTCTCTCCAAAAGACATATTAGAGGAAATGGTGGTCAAGCAGGAGGTAGAACACACAAATGAACTCACAAGTGTGAACAATGAAGAAGAAGACAACAAGGAGTCTAGGCCAAAGATTGTTCAAGTCACTCAAGAGAACACAGGCAATCTAGCACCAAAGAAGATCAACTTTTTGCTAAGTGCACAAGACAGAGTCAAGATGAATTTTATGGCAGAAATTGATACAAATTCCATGACTAATGTCATATCATATGGCATGTGGTTACTTCTAGGTAAGCCAAAGTTTTATGATATTCAGATAAAGGTAAATCTCTCACTTGAAGTAGATGTTATAAGTATGGGGATTGCAGAAGCTACTCTCCAACTACACTCACAGAATGTCAAAGAAGAATTCTTGGTGGTAGATTCTTGAAAAATGGGAACACACTTGATTTTGTCCAAGCCATGGGCACAAGTCTTTGAAAACGAGCCTGAATCTTCAACAATGGTCATCACGACAAGCTATCAAGTGGCAACAGAGGTCAAGCCTACAACAGTTTAAAGCTTCTTGGCTATTGAAAAAGGCAAAGCCAAAGTAAGCCCACAGTCTCTAGCCTAGCCAATGCAAGACCAAGACAAAGCCTCTACATTAAAAGCCAAACCATCAACAAAACAATGGAAACCCAAGCAAAAAGTCTATGAACCAAAGTTTCCATCGCCCGAAAGTCTCCAAAGGAAGTCAAAATAGGTCAACCAAGTGCTAGTATCCAAGGCACAAATTAAAGTTAATGATCCAATTTGGATACAATCACAAGAACAACCTCAACAAGCAAAGGTAATAGGATGGATCACATCAAGCGAGTCAATTATTGCACAAGGCTACAAGAAAGGAAATTCAGATGTTTGGGTCAACAAGCCCAAGATAACAGCCTAGCGATATCCATCCCATCACAACCACTGAGTCAGGAATCAACAAATTAAAGCCGTCAACGTCAATCACATAACTCAACCAAGAGAAAGGACAGGTACAAAAAGCAAAAGAGAAGGTATTCCATTGGACAAACCATACGACAAGTCTAGGTAATGAAATCAGAATTCTACCAGACTACCCAACAAAGTCAAGTGAAGATCACCTCCAAGGAAGTTCAAAGATTCATTCCAGTCGAGTTACTCGAAGCACAAGGATTCTATGAGGGTAACTTTCAAATCTGGTTACCTAAGGTAGTAGCTTATCAAGGAATCACCCAGGAAAAGCAAGAAACATTAAGAAATCAAGAGCAACCACACGCTACACCCAAGAGTACTACAACCTATAGATGGATCCCTCGTCAATTACTACAAGAGCAAGGCTTTTTTAGAAGTAATAGCCATATTTGGAAAATTAAAACAAGGTACCATCAAGTCAAAGAAGAAACAAGGCAAGTGGAAAAAGAGATCACACCGTGCCCAAGAACAATGTGGGTTCCAAAATCCGCGATTCAGGCTCAACAACAAGAAAGATACACAACTCCTTTACAGCCTCTTAACAACAAAAAGAAAGCAACGGTAAATGCGGAGGTCACAGTTTTGAACAACACTGTCTGGAAGAAGAAGACTTCATCAACCATTGCTTCAACATCAATACCTGTCTCATCAAGCGACCACAATTTGCTACCAAGGAATAAAGAGCAGATATATGCCAATGTATTGGACAACATGGCATCTCAAACAGAAACTAACGAGAAAGGCCTAAACATCAAAAACATATGGAATTGGATTTTAGGCCGCAATCAGGTAAGTCCAAGTCGCCATTAAACTTACATGGCATAAGAGTCTAGAGTCGGGCAGCTAAGCCACTAAATGAGCAAAGTGTCAGACCCAAGCTTCAAGTTAATATTTTTGTGTGGTCTATGAGTCTAGCTAATAGGTATAAGCTCAAGCTAGAGAGTTGAGCATACATAAAGTCATGTCGCTCATGCTGGAAGAGGTGAGCATAAGAGTCAAAGTCCATATAATATATAAGGTGGAGAAGGCGGAGTAGTCCAAAAAAAAACACTCACGCACTTGACATAGTGAGGAAGAGTGGAGAAACCTCGACAAAGAAAACCCTTCTTGTGAGTAGTGAAAGCTTTTGAAGCACTCATGGTATATGTTTTGCTCGTTACACTAACTCCATGAAGAACCCATCAATACTCTTCTCTCGCACCGCATCTTGTTTAACATGCATAACTATGTGCAAGCATATAGATGATTCATTGGACATATGCATTAGGCACTCATTTTTATTCCACCCATGCACTTACACAAACAAATGACGATGACCAAGCAGAAACAGGTTTTATGAGCCGTTGTTGAACAACAATGACTTTGACTTCAAGCTACTAACACTTATCCATGTATATCAAGACCATACTAGTAGCCATATGTCCATATGTACTTTAACTTAGCATAAATCTATAACATCACAACCTAAGTACATATAGCCTCGCATTTAATTATGACTAAAGACATTTTTTCCCTTTGGGTTTTTCTCTTTAGTCTTATCCAGGTATCCAAGACCTTCATTTTGTATATACGCTATATTTTACTTTTACTCTTTTATTTTTATAACAACAAAAACAAGAAGAACCACGATATCCCCACACTACTAATTGCAAATCTACTGACAAGTCAAAAGGGAGAGGCCAAAAAACAGCTTGACAAAGCTTCAAGTCAACTTACAGGTACGACTGCCAGATAACAACCATAGGAAAAGCAAACTAGAGCTACAATGACAACGACCTGCTGCACCAACAAGTTGATACAACCTCATGCAATTCAAGATACAACAACCAATCGGAGGGGGAGAGTTCTAGGCTTCAGATACACTACAGGTACAACTTCAAGGTAGCTTTAACATCACGCAAAGCAACCAATTGCAGAAGAGGCTGCCACAACAACTTCAACCAACGCCAAGACATCAAGAACTCGTCAAGGACAACAAAGACATAGGGTCTTGTCGAGGACGACAAGAATTCGGAGGGGGAGAGTGTTGAAAGCACACCCTTTAAACAATGTTTCCATAAAGATTCCATTAAGATTCCTCAAAGTTTCTGTAAAGATTTCACATGAAGATGGTGATGAAGTAATGAAGATGAAGATGAATGCTGCAACATGAAGATACGAGTTCATGGACATCATTGAATATCCCGTTATTATTATTTTGAGCCATTACGGCCACTTTTGTAATGTTTACGGGAACCTCATATTTTAAATCGGCACTTGTATTTTGGCCGCAGATGCTTGTATAATGAGTAAAGCCAACTCAGTTTCTTGTAATTAAGCTCTGTAGAAGCCTAGGGACAATTCAGGTCATTTGGCCGGACATTAGGTTTGAAGGTTTTGTATATAAGCTGAAACCTAAGGCTTTGTAAAGGGCACATTACATTATCTCAATTAATATACAGTCGTGGGTTTTGCAGCACATGGTAGTGAGCTTCACGCACACACACCGTCGTACACACTAATCACATTGTAGATATGAGAGTAGGAGCATGTTAGCATCGAGGAGCTCTCCACGTCGATGCAAGCAATGCGAGCCGAGGACCACATCGCGAGCTCGCCTGCTACGAGCTATATTTGGTCGTAAGTACCTCAAACGACATCCGTTCTAAATGATCAAGTAGTCGTTAGAATCAAGGCGAGAAGCTCTTCGTGTTGATGTCTTTGTAGATCAGTTTCAGACACTTTGGAAATTACTGTTTTGAGTTTATCGCGACAGCGATTAGAGGTCTTACACTTATGGTTTTCGGGGTTTAGGTGTTTGGCCATATAGGATATGTCCTTGTGAGTCTTTCCCTCCGATTTCGAGTCATTCCGATATGATTTGAGACTGTTTCGAGCTTGTAGTGTTTCGTAGGATGGGTTGTCTGTTTCTTTGCTTTATGGTAGTGTTGTGGTAGGATTAGTGACTGTAGAGTGTTGTTAGTGTCTAGCTCAGGGTCGACAACCCAGAGATTGCCTCCATGTCCAAGTCGGATCAGGTACGCCCTCGGATGGACAATTTTTTGGTCTGTGTTCTCGTTGTGCTCCATCGTCCGTCGCGGCGTACCTGCTAAGAGCCTTATAGAAACTTTCACCAGCATCTGATATGTCCGATATGGGCATATCTCATATGTGTGATGAACTCTTGTAAGCTGTTCACCATGTATCTTTTAGAAGGTGGGAAGTTGTTGGGCGGCTTGGATAGAACATGATAATTTAATGTTGTTGGCCATTTGATTTGCCATGTGTAGAAGCTATCCCAAGATTGCTCTTTATTGATGGGACAGAAAGTAGGGTTGATCTTGAGGTGTTGTGGGGAATTTTTGTAGTAGGTCTCATCATGTGGTTTTTTTTTCAAACCATATTTTTAGCCAAAGAGGCTGATTCTCAAGAATGACAAGTACCTAGTCCACTGACGCAGGTACTTATCTGTAGTCCCCATTATGATTTAGCTTGAATGTGGAAAACGGATTCTTTTTTCATAGGAGAGATTCTTGCTTCACCAATGGAAAATATATCATCTCATGGTTGTAGGTCTTTGTTGTGGGTTAGGTCAACACATGAATATCATACACAGCAAGAATAACCATCTACTCCACCATACTTCATTAACAACAATTCAGACACAGTAAACATGACTACTCTAAATATCAGAGTAAGCAGAGAATACACTGAATAGTTGCTGCACTGCACCATCATCATCACATTCATATCAGAAAACAGATACATTGTGCGCAGATACATTCCCCTCTTATATAGATAAATCCGACTTAACTACCCAGTCACAAGACATTCAGCAGACTGCAACTGAAATACAGTTACATCCGACTTAGCAAAATACAGCTCAGTAAATATCCGATAAGTCAAAATCCGACTTAGCTATTCAGAGTCAGTTTCTAACATGTGCCTCTCAACACATGGCACGCCCCGGTGGTAGATTTCGCAGAAATCTGACCCGGATCCACATATCCCTTGATCAGGAATCCACCCTCTGCTGCACAGCTTCTTCCTTACTCTGGTCCTCAGCATTCACTTTATGATCCACCAGCTCTGCTTCCTTTACTGCATCTGATTCTGCTGCATCATCTTTTCCCATTTCCACCTCTTGTGCTCTATCTACAATCTCAGTATCAATCTGCTCTTCTGCCACTTTCTCCTCAGCTACATCCTGCATCAAAAAACTATTAGTAAAATTCTCCTCTTTCTTTTCTGCCTCTGCAAGCTGCTGTCTCTTATTCTCTTCCATCTGCTGAACCTGCTGCTTCAAACAGTCTCTCTCCTTTTGCAATTCCTCCACTTCCTTCAACAATTGTGCTTCTACCTCATGCACTAACCCTGCCTTTAGCACCTCATATGGATACTTAATGACAAATCTCATTCTTTCCTTGGTCTTTTGCCACATCTCCTGTGCAACCAAAGCTAACTGCTGCTTGAGAATAGACACTTCTCCTTCTTTCATTAATACTGCACTCAAGCTAATTTCCTCTTGTGCCAACATCTGTTGCTCTAATATCTGCAAAGGTTCCAATCTCAACCTCTGCATCTCCACAGTGACCTGTAACTCTGCATTCCTCTTTGCCATGTCTTCCAATTCCAAAGCAACCGCTGCCTCCACTTTCTCAGTCCATTGCTTAAACTCTCCCAATGATCTCTTCACTTTTGCTAACTCCATCTTCTGTTTCCCCACTGTTTCCTCCATATCCTGCTCATACTTTACTTTCATCATAGCTATTTGCTCTTCAAACTCTTTCACCTGTGACACCTGTCCTTTAAACTCCATCAATTTTTCTGCATTCCTTTCAGCTTGCATACTCTGAACCTTCAGCATATTATTCTGCTGCCTCACAAATTCCTGCACCTGCTGCAGCATCTGAACTACTTTATCACTGTCCAATTTCCCAGTATCTATTGATACTCCAGAGACTTCCTCAGTACTGAAATCTAATCTAGAAAACACTCTGCTGACTGGTTCAGACTTCTTCCTCTTGTTGGATAATGTGAAAGCCTTACCAAGCTTTATTGGTGTTTCCTCTGCTTTTACCTGCATTGGTGAATCAACATCCATGGTGCCAAATTCTGCAAACTGCATTTTTGCTATGATTTCTTCAAAGGCCTCTCCTGGAGTATATTTGGCTTTCACCAAATCCTCATAAGCCTCCATATGCTTAGCATTAAACTTCACAAATCCTGTCTTTTCAAAATGCACCATGATGGGATGCTCAATATGAACTGGCTGCTGCTTCTCCTGCACCAGTTTTTCTGCTTTCACAGGCCACCTTGCTTCACCATTCTGTACTCTCTGTGCAAAAAAAAACAATGCTGACAAGTAACCACATAACCTACTATTTGCCTGTGTCTTCCTCTTGTCTGAAGAATGAATCTCTGCTGCCAACTTTTCATACACCCAGTGAGCCCAGCTCACTTCTCCTCCCTGCTCTGCATAGCTTAATGGTGCAAAGTTTTCTTTTGACATATAATCAAACTTCACAATAAAGCATAGCCTCTCCAAGTACCACTTAAGCTGCTCTCTCCTAGCATATGCCACATTCTTTAACATGTAATACTGCCTGCCTCCTTCTCTTGGACCAACCTCCTTTTTCAGTGCTTCCTCTGAACACTTTGGAATAGGTGTATTAGGATGCAAAGGCAGCTTGAACACCTCAGACACCAACTCCACATTGAGTACCACATGCGGTGACACTCTCCCCTTAGTCTTCCTAAGTATTTCCAACTGAGACTTTGCATATACATTGTTTCTACATTCTTCCCAAGGCAGAATGGCAAACTCATACAATCCTACCTGCTGCAACCATATGGCGTTGCGCTCTGCCTGACAATCTATGTCAACTTTGAAATCCATAAAAGGGTCCATTAATGTTTGCATCACCTTACCTTCTGACACAGGAGTCGGCATTGGCGTTTCCTCTTCTGCAGAGTCACTGTTTTCGTCTGCACTGCTAACGTCAAGCCGCATTGGCAGAGCTTTGCTTCTCAAACGTCGCCCCGAACCTTCGGACTGCTCCTCATCAGGCTGTGGTTGCATGGCCATCAATTGCTTTGCTTTCGGCATGGCAGGACTGAATAAAGCTTCTTCAAGTGAAAACCCGAATGCTCCGCGCTGCTGCATGTGTACTAAACTTTTGTTGCATGTATGATTATACTCGCTGCACCATGCACACATATCTCCACCCAGTATCCTTGAAGTGCTACGAAACTTCTTTTCAGCACACTCCCCAAAGTTATTAGTCCGGCCTAATAATTTCTTATTAAAAATTCCGACTTGGTCAGTTCCGACACAGATACTCTTCCAACATCTACAATGTTGAATCGGATGTGCACTTTGGAACTGCCTACTTCCTCCAACCCGTGAATTATATGGGATACTATGAAAAGACCTCCTCAAATCCATGCAAACCAGCATTTTTCCTTTTCCTTTTGCTGATTCTGAATCTCCTGGCTGTAGGGGTATTACAATCATACAGGCTACACTTGGCCAGTCCAAATGAGGTGGCTTTCCCTGAAATTTCTTTAGCCTGAATCCATTAACTGCCTTTTCCACTCTTGTACCAAACACATCAGCTATGATGAATGTCCCTTGTCCTTTATCCTGCACAATCTGATATGGTCCCTGATATCTCAATGATAATTTACCAGGATGTGGTCCCAGCTTAGAGTTGTACAACATTACCCAATCTCCAACCTGAAAGATCTTGAACTTCACATTCTTGGTCACCCATGCTTGTCTTCTTCTTTGTATGACTTCAGTAATGTAAGAGCTTACCAACCTATCCTCCTCCAGCTGCATCAGATATTTGTTCCTGTGTAGTACTGACAACTTTGGAGACTGCTTCTCTGCTGAGACTCTTAAACTTGGTACCACAAACTCCATAGGCACCACAGCGTCCAGCCCATACACCAGCTTGAATGGTGTCATACCAGTAGTGACTTTGAAAGCTGTTCTGAAGGACCATAAGGCAGAATCCAACTTATCATCCCAATCCTTCTGATTCTCTGTCACAATCTTTTTCAAAATCCTTACCAGTGTTTTGTTGGAGCTCTCAGCCTGACCATTAGCCTGTGGATGATATGCTATAGACTTCTTGTGCATAATCATATGTGTCCTTGTTAGCTCTGAAATTACTTCATTCAGAAAATGAGTTCCTCTGTCACTTACCAGCTCCACTGGACACCCAAACCTGGTCATAATGTTATGATAAAGAAATCTGGCCACACTTGAAGCTTTATTATCCTTCAATGCTACTGCTTCTACCCACTTAGTGCAATAATCTGTAGCCACTAAAATGTATCTGCATCCCCTCTTGGAAGTTGGTTTGACAGGTCCTACAAAGTCCAAACCCCACTTTTGAAAAGGTTCCAAAGGCAAAATAGGATGATCCCCCATCCTATCCCTGTTTGAATCAGGTTGACCTGTTTTCTGACAAATTACACATCTTTTGGCATAATCATGTGCATCCTTTAAAACTGTAGGCCACCATAATCCAACCTGCAAAATCTTCTTCCCTGTAGTATCTCCAGAGAAATGCCCTCCTGCTGTGCCTGAATGTGCTTCCTGCAAGACTGCACTTTGCTCAAATTCTGGCACACATCTTCTTATCACTTGATCAATGCCTTTCTTATATAGTGCCCCTGCAATAACTAAATAGGGTCTGGTTTTCAGTGCAAATTTTCTTCTCTGATCAGCATCATCAGTCAAAAACATCAACAATTGATCATACCAAGACTCAGTCACAGCAGTCTGCACATCAAACAGCTGAGCATCAGGAAGTGCATCATCTACCCCAGTAGGTGCTTCACCTATTTCAATCCTGCTTAGATAATCTGCAATTACATGCTCCTTCCCAGGAGTATGCTCAATCTGAAAGTCAAACTCCTGCAACAACAACATCCATCTTGCAAGCCTTCCAGTAAGAAGTGGCTTCTTGATCAAATACAACAAGGCCTGATGATCAACATGAAAAACTATCTTGTTCCCCAACAAGTAATGCCTGAACTTATTCAATGCATATACCATCCCTAAAGCTTCTCTTTCTGTCACAGGATAGTTTCTTTCTGCACCTGTGAGAACCCTGCTTGCATAGTACACAGGTCTGAACCATCCCTTCTCCTTCTCCTACATCAGTACAGCTCCTATTGCTATATCCGAGGCATCAACAAACACATGAAAAGGCAATGACCAATCAGGTGGCTGCAAAATTGGTGCTACTGATATCATTTTCTTCAACATCTGAAATGATTTCTGCTGAGGTTCATCCCATACAAATGCCACATCCTTCTTTGTTAATTGAGTTAATGGCAAGCATACATTAGACAAATACCTCAAATATCTGGAGTGCCACTTTGTCTGTCCAACAAACCTCATTAACTCTTTAACATTGGTAGGAACTGGTGCTGCTTGAATAGCTTCTATTTTCTTGACATCTATAGCCATTCCTGCTTCTGACACCACATGTCCCAAAAGTATTCCACTCCTCACAGCAATTACACTTTTATAAGGATTCAGAGCCATCCTGAATTGTCTGCATCTTTCAAAACAGAGCTTCAGATGTAGCAGATGTTTATCCTTCTTTCCAAACACTGAGAAATCATCCACAAAGACTCTCATAAAGTCCTGTAAGTAAGGTTCAAACACCTTATGAGCAACAAAATTAAATGAAGGTGGTCCATTGGTTAACCCAAAACTCATCACTGTGTATGCAAAGGCTCCCCATTCAGTTATAAAAGCTGTTTTATGCTGATCTGACTCAGCAACACTAATCTGATTATAACCAGAAAAACCATCCAAAAAGCTGTACATTTCATGACCAGCTACTACATCCAACACAGCATCACAAAATGGCATAGGAAAGGGATCAGTAATGGTTGCTGCATTCAATTTTCTATAATCCACACATACTCTTAAAGCTCCATTTTTCTTTGGCACAACCAGTATAGGAGACAACCATGATACTTCATGTACAGGTTTAATGAACCCTACTGCCAGGAGCTTATCAAGCTCCTCCTTCACCTGTTTGGCAAAGTTAGGATTCATTCTATATCTTTGCTGCACAATTGGTTTTGCACCCTCTTTCAAATTAATCCTATGCTGATGTAGTGCTGGGTCAATGCCTCTCACCTGAGAATAATCCCAAGCAAACACATCCTTATAATCAACCAATAATTGCAACAGCTGTGCCAGAAATTCCCCTTGAATGTGTGCACTCACTCTGACCATTCTTGGTTCTGCCTCTGCTCCAAAATTTAGCTCCTGAAGCTCCTCCTTTTCTACCCTGCTTGATGCCCCAAACTTCTTTTCATAGATTTTCTCAGCCATATCCCTGGCCTCCTTTTCTTCCTGCTGAATCTGTTCCTTATCAGACATAGCATATTTCTGGTCCACCAACTGTAACAGTTCCTTACCCTGCACTGTCTGTCCTGGTGCTAAACCTATATCTGGCTCATCCTGTTTCTTACCTTGCTGTAACATGCTTTCCACATCTACTTCAAACACAGGTACAACAGTTGGATTGGCCTTCAAGAACTCTTCCTCTTGGTCATCTGTGACCTCATCAGCAAAATTAATAGTCTGAGCAAACAGTGGTTTCTCACTTAATGGAACCATCTTCCTTCCCCTCATAGGTATGGTTACTTTCTTTTTCCCTTTTTTCAATATGACAACATTTTCTCCCCAGTCTTGTCTTACTTTAGCCAATCTGAACCAAGGCCTTCCTAATAGCATTTCATATGCAGCTGCTGAGTCTGACATTCTGAGTACCACAAAATTAACAAAAAAGGATAATCCTGACACCTGAATTTCCTGTGCTTTGAGAATTCCCAAAGGTTGTACCCTAGATTGGTCTGCCATTTTCACCTGAAAAGGTGCTGGAGCCATAGCTCCCAACTCCATTCTTTTGTACACTGCCTCTGGTAAAATATTCACCCTAGAGCCTCCATCCAATAACACATCATCAAAATTTTCTCCAAGAAAGTGTACTTTAATAACTGGTACCACAAAGTCCACATCTGCTGGATCAATTCTATTTGCTGCTGCTGGATAAAACTGCCTGTCCATTGTGCCAAGTCCATTCAGGTTTTGCAGCTTTCTGAACAATCTGTCTTTGAAAGCTGGAACCAATTGCAACAACTGATCCAAAGATAATTGAAGAGGTGAGCTAATAAGTATTTCAAACCAATCCTTATCCTGTTTATTTTCCATCTCCTTACTCCCTTTATTCTGCTCTTCCTTTTCTTTTGGGTCATCCTCAATATCCACCTGCTTTGCCTGGTGTTTGGCAATCCTTTTTGTAACCTGGTCTCTTACCCCTTTTTGCTCCTTCCAATCCAAAGGTGCTTTATCCTTAGACCTAGTCACTGCTAGAACTTCAACATGATCCTCCTGCACACATTGGTTACAGTCACAAGCCCATTGATGTTCCTCTTCATTCCCTTACTGCTCCTGTTCTTGGTCAGTATCTTGCATATGCTTATCCTGAGAAAACACATCAAACAAGATTACATTTGCCTGAGCTGCTGGCTGATTTTGCTGCTGCTGCTGTTGCTGATTTTCAGGTGGATTGGGCTGATTATATCTCACAATGGGCATTCCCCTTTCTTCCCTATGCTTCACCCATAAAGCACAATTGGGACCTACCCA
This sequence comes from Adiantum capillus-veneris, assembly GCF_014529385.1. NCBI lineage: Eukaryota > Viridiplantae > Streptophyta > Polypodiopsida > Polypodiales > Pteridaceae > Adiantum > Adiantum capillus-veneris. The sequence continues at coordinate 187,210,206 of NC_140931.1, forward strand.
ATAATCTGGTGCACCACAGTACACACAGGGTCTCCTATTATTATTGTTCTCCTGCTCTCTCCAAGGAGGTCTAGGAGGTCTTGCCCTCTGAAATGGTGGTCATCCCCTAAATGGTACTGCTTGATTTGCTCCAATTTCTGGTCTTCCTCTTCCTATGTTAGGTGCTGTCTGCCCTCTATTCTTTGGATTATACCAACAGCTAGCAGTACTATGTCCATCCCTTTCACAAATGTGACAATACACTTTTTCTTCAGGTGCTACAACAGAATAACCAAACTTTTTAAGTTTGCCTACCAAATCTTGCTCAATACTCTGCTTTTGCTTAACTTTCTTCTTCTTACTGCTCTTTTTCTTCTTTCTTTTTTCTGTTTCCTCATCACTGTCTGATGGTGAGTCTGAATCTGAGTTCCCACTGGAATCTGTGTCTTCAGATGCTTCTTCTGAATCTGAGTCACTGTCTTCTTTTCCTTTTGCTTTGGTCATGCCAAGTCTCTTCTCCACCCTTGCAGCAGCAGTAACAAGGTCATCCAGACCTCCAGCAATATCAATGCTAGCTACTGCTCCCTTTAAGCTGCTTCTCAATCCTTTCAAAAAATAACCTACTAACATTTCATTAGTGGGTCTTTCATTCCCCTGCAATCTTTCTACTAAAATTCTGAACTTCTGTGCATAGTCTTCAACCAGCATCTTATTTTGCTTAATGTCTCCGAGTTTTCACAGGACATCAGTCGGAGTCTTCTCCTTTCTAAATCTCTGCAGAAATGCCTGCTTCAAAGCATTATAAGTAGCAAAATGTGTAATGCCATATTGGCTGAACCAACTCATGGCCTTTCCTTCCAATGTGGCAGCAAACTGTTCCATCTTTACTCCATCAGCATACATCACCTGATAGCCACTTGCCTGCCACTTAGTTTCAAACTGTGCCACATGACAATCAGCATCTTCCTTACTCCCTGCTCTAAACTTGGCTGCCTTGACCTTTGGGTTGGGTGGTGGTTGAGCCATTGGAATGGGTTGTGGTGGTCTCCTAGGTCTTTGCCTGGTAGCCCCCTGAAGTGGGTCAAACTGGATCCTTCTCCTGGTGGTTCTTCTTGCCAGGAATAAAGCTCCAATAAATTGCCTCACTCTCTCTTCTCCTGCTGCTCCTGATCCTACCCCTCCTTGGTCTACAGGTTGTTGCCCCTGAGCATCGGGTGATTGTTGATTGTCATGATCATAGTTAAATGGATCAATGTTTCCAGCCTGTGCTTGAGCCCTTGTGTAGTACACTCTTCCTACTCTCCTGTCTCCCTCTGACATGCATCATTACTTGAAAATAAACGTTAACCCAGCGGATCGCCAAATGTGTTGTGGGTTAGGTCAACACATGAACATCATACACAGCAAGAATAACCATCTACTCTACCATACTTCATTAACAACAATTCAGACACAGTAAACATGACTACTCTAAATATCACAGTAAGCAGAGAATACACTGAATAGTTGCTGCACTGCACCATCATCATCACATTCATATCAGAAAACAGATACATCGTGCGCAGATACATTCCCCACTTATATAGATAAATCCGACTTAACTACCCAGTCACAAGACATTCAGCAGACTGCAACTGAAATACAGTTACATCCGACTTAGCAAAATACAGCTTAGTAAATATCCGATAAGTCAAAATCCGACTTAGCTATTCAGAGTCAGTTTCTAACATGTGCCTCTCAACAGTCTTGACCACCTCATCTGGCGTGATCATCCAAAGAGTAGCTCACTCTAGCACTTTAAGCTCAAATTGAATGTAGTCTCTATTTGAGGGGTCTTGAACCTCTAAAAAACAAATCTTTATTTCATCATAAGCATCATTCGTGTCTTTGGGAGTGGGAGCTTCAAAGTCATGCAAACCACCTTTAGTAGAAGTGCTTGGCAGCTCTACTCGAGGTAGGTCTACGTGTGTGTGCTCTATTTATGTTGCAGATTGTGTAATAGCACATACTACTGCTTGAGGTTGTATGATGGCACTGATTGCCATATCTTTCTTTTGAATCTCCAAGGCATGTGCTTACCTCTAGGTGGCTAACTCTTCTTCTGCTTTGGCCAATTGCTCCTAAAGATGCCTAATTTCTTCATCTTTTTAGGCTTGGATAGCCCTATGTCCTACAATCAGGATCTATTGGCCATATTTTTCTTGGCATGAAGTTTCATCATTTTATTATATGTGTTTCTTTGTGTACTAGTCAACATCTCTTCAGTCTTTCGTTCATCTGGATTATGGATTTTCATCTTTTCTTTAAAGAGAATCTCAAAAATAACCAAATCAAATGGTTTTTGATCCTTCTTGAACGCTTGATGTTGCTCACATCCCCCCTACGCACGCACCTGCAACCCCTTTCCCCTCTCCCCATTGCTCACACCTCCCCCCTCCTCCCTCGTGCTGCGATTACCTTGCCCGTTGCCCTGCCCGCTGTTGTCCAACCCACCAGCGTGTTGTCCGCTGCCCTGCCTGCGTGCAGTTCAGCTAGCCTCCCTATGTGCGGTATAGCCAGCCCGTGCGGCCCCTTTCGCCATTGCTGCACCTGCCCATCCCTTGGCCTCAACCCTCCTCCTCCCCCCGCCGCCAGTTGTTTCCTTCTTTTAGCCTTCCACCTGTCTATAGGCTATTTTTTGAGCTTGCTGGCATTCGCCTCCACACCAACGTCCTTATCATTTCAGTAGTAGACACAGAATGACGGCCTCTCCTCCACCTCAGAGGGACTCCACAGAAGACCCCTCGAGTCAACACCGCGGAGCCAACCCTTTGACTTGCTCTTTCGCCAGAAGACCAAGCGAGATTGATGGCCGAAGTGGAGCACTTGCAAGCCACTTCGGTTATCTATAAGATCATTGGCACTCGGTCCAGTTGGGGCGAGGTTCGGGATTTACTGCAGGCCCGTCTTCTCTTCAATGTGGGCAAGATCAATGATATCCATATCCTTGAGAGAGGATACTACCAGGTCCATTTTTAGTCTATAGATATGATGACCAAAATGATTTTGATGAGCCCACTCGGAATCAGAGCAGCTCAAGCTTACTCTCAACATTGGCATCATGGTTTTGACTCTACTACAGATGTGCTCAAGGAGGAGGCAGACTTGCCGATTTTGGTTTTTCCCAGGCCTGAGGCAAGAGTACCATCCCCTCCTACACAGGATTGGTTCCATGTTCGGGACAGTTTTGGAGTCTCCACGCACGACAGCTTCTGTTGTGGCCAAGGCCACAGGTCTACCTATTGTGCAGGATCTCGTTCGTGACACACACTCCCTCCCCAAGGTGGTACGGTTGGCTAGGGTGAGTAAGGGATGGATTAGACAGAGTGTGGAGTACTTGGGTCTCCCAAACCAGTGTTTCATTTGCAGACAGATGGGCCATATGGAAAAGGCATGTCCTTGCAAAATACCTCGACCCATAATGCATGGTGCAACCTCCCAAGGCTGAGCATGCCAAGTAGCCAAGTACACAGGATTCACATGATGGTACTCCGACAGAGACCACTGACCAACCAACTGATGGTTGGAAACAGTTGCCTAGCCGTCGTCGGCAGGGGAGAGCTCACCCCACTGCTCCTCCTGGTGGACGACCTGTTGGATCTCAATAGCATTGGATTCGGACTGGGAACCGTTTTGACCCCCTTCAGTAGGACCTACCTGAGGAGGCCCCGTCCACTTTTGTTCCTCCACCACCTCATCCTCCTCCCTCAGCCGCCGCCATCCCGTTTTCCCCGCCTCCCTCCTCCCCCCCCACCTCCACCTTCACCCCCCACCCCTCGTCTCTGCCTGATGGGGCGCACAACCTCATCTCTCGACCCCTCCGCCAGTGCTCCTCAGATGCAGGGTAATGGCCACGCTTCTGTTGCGAGGCGTTCTCTTGATAGTGCTTTCGCTATGATCCGTGTGGCTTGTGAGAGACAGCCCCACGTGAGGCCGCCTTTTTTGGTGCTCATTTCTCCCTTTGCAGAGATCCCCAAGGGTGTGACCAGCTTCGACACTCACAGACGTTGGGATTTCTTCGAATACATCTTCACTCGGTTTTTGGGTGCTTCCTCTTCCGACTTGGAAGAGGCCAACTTTCAAGTCCACGTCCTCTTTCTTGCAGCTAGAGGCAGTGAGGCCCTGGACACAACGGTGGGTTTCTCCTTTCTATTGTGTGTTAGGTTCACAGAGTGGACCCAGCACACAGTCCTGAACTGGCTCCAGACCCAGGCTACTGATTTCTCGCACCACACAGGGGACTTAGCAGTGACAGATCTGTTCAGCGTGACACCTCTAGATGTAGTGGGTTGTAGGAACATTGTGGTGCACTATTTGCTGACAATCAGTGCCCTTTGTGTTATGTTTTTGTGCATGAGGATTCTTGGACAGATAATGTAGCCCTTCAAGCTGCACGCTCGGCTTGGGCCTGGGTGGGACAATCACTTCTTGCACGCTTGTCTATAGGTTGTTCGGATGTGGGTTACTCCCCATCCAAATAGGTCTCAAAGATAGCAAGGTTGGTTGCTATTGTAGCATCTGGTTTCTCTCACTAACTCCATGAGGATCATCTCATGGAATGTGCAGGGATTAGGAGGGCCCCAATTTCAGCGTCAGAGGGGTTGGCTGCGTCAGGAGTTGCAGAGATGCCTTGTGGGTGGTGAGATTGACATTCTTATGTTGTAGGAGCATCTTCTTTGTGAGAGCCGCATTCGGAGTTGTGGTCAGATTTTGCATGGTAGCTATGAGACTTTTTGGTCAGCTGCTTTTGGATCTAGAGGCATCTAGAGTGGGGTATGTATGACCATTGCGGACTCTTTGCAGCAGGCCATTCTGGGTAGGGGGATTATTGTGCTAGGCGGTGTTGAGTGGATTACTATGAGAGAGGGTCTTGCTCGACTCTGTGCTCAGAGAGTGAGTAGAGGCTCTTTGCACATAGAGCTTAGACGTAAAGGCTTCAGGACTTGCTCAGCGTAGTCGCCTCTTTCTTTAGAGTCCTTGGCTCGCTTGGCTGCAGCAAGAGAGGAGGAGGAGAGCCTCCGATGGGGTGTTTCTTCCTTGCAGAGGATGCAGGAGAAGAATCCACATAGTCCTTGGTTGGAGGAGCAGTTACAGTCTGCTCGCTAGGAGCTCATTAGCGTAGGGGAGAGGAGCCATGAGTTTGCTTTCCATCGTCAGGTATCTCAGTGGACCCAGGTGGGTGATAGAGTGACAGGCACTTTATTTGAGAAAATGGGAACTCGGCATATGCATGCCAATGTGAGGCAATTGAGGAGGCCCGACGGGTCAGTTTCTTCAGAGCCAGAGGACATGCATGTAGCTACTACTGACTTTTACCATGATCTACTGTCTGTAGAGCCCCAGTCAGAGTGTTAGGATGCATGCAGAGAGTAGGTGTGGACATAGATACCTTGTCTTGTGACTGAGGAGACTCTTGAGAGGCTTGAGCTGCCTCTTCAGCTAGAGGAGTTGCATACGGCTCTTAGTGCACTCCCCTGTGGTAGTTGTCTAGAGATGCGCGCTTGCCTTCTTCATGAGTCTCCTCTTTTGAGCCTTCGTGAAATCTTGTGGAAATTCACCCTCCAAAATGTAGCCAATAATGGGAGTCAATGACTCCAATCCCTGGTATCTTGGTTGCTTGACAGTTGCTACCACCATTATGACCTGCATTTCTTTCTCAACACATGTAACTGCTTGTTGTGCAAGTAAATCGGCATCTTCATTTTGTTTCCTAGGAATATGATATAGCTGCACTTGTTCAAAATGATTAAACAATCTACAAATGGCATGAACTTTTGTCCTTAGGCTTTCATTCTTGCATGCCCAAATGCCTAAAATCTGCTTCACAATGAGAAGTGCATCCCCTTTTACCATGAGACGTTGTATACCTTGGCCAATGCATATCTTTAAACCATGAAGTAGTGTGTCATATTCTGCTTCATTGTTGCTAGTTGAACTTGGTAGATTGACCTTCTCTTTCATGACCACCTCTTCCCTTGGGTTGAGCAACACTAGCCCTCCCACTGCTTTTCTTGTGGCTCGTCGAAAAGCTCCATCAAAGAACAAGGTAAAAGCAGTAGGAATACTTTTTGGTGATGGCAATGGTAGGGTCTTTATTTCAGGCACCTTAATCTCCTTCTCATGTACCCTATAAGTAAGGATCCCTACCAATTGTGCATGCACACTATCTTCTACCTTGAAAGAGTAATGGAACTCTTGCAACTCCATAATCCACTTTGAGATCCTCGTACTAAGATTCATTTGAGATGACACCCAAGGAAACAAATTTTCTGCAGTGAGAATCACAAAAGGTTTTGGTAGCAAGTAGGATCTAAACTTTCTCACCGCAAACATGAGAGAAAGCATAATGAGGTATGCCTCCGTGTAGTCTCTCTCCAAAGCATTTATGAACCTACTAGAAAAGTAAATGGGTTGCATCCGGGTACTATGGGAATCTTGTTGTAGCAAAACCGCACCAATTGTTTCTTTCCCAGGTGAGGTGGCTTGACCTCGAGCTTCTTGTTGGAGTACTTGGACTTGCTTGGCTCAGATATTTGTAGTGCTTTTCAGTACATGTTGTACACAAGTGAGATGCCTCACAGCATGAGTGAGGGTCTGATTTACCTCATTCCCAAGGCGGGTGGCTCCTTGGATGAGATTCGACAGTGGCACCCCATCACCATCCTCAACTCAGCCTACAAAATTCTTTCCAAGGGTCTGAGTTTGAGGATTCAACCACTTCTAGAGAGCCTTATACATGGGACTTGGATAGGTTTTGTCAAGGAGCATAGTATCCTTGACAACATCTTTACTTTTTGGGAGGCTTCTGCCCTCGCGCGGCTCCGTGATGAGGATTTGGTGATTCTTCTTCTTGATTTTGAGAAGGCCTACAACAGAGTTGACTGGGATTTTTTGGAGGGCACTCTACGTAGGATGGGCTTCTTAGATGCTTGGATCAGAGGGGTGTCAGCTTTGTACAGATGGGCACACAGTCAGGTGCTTTTAGCATGAGGTAGAGGTGAACGCTTCATGCTCACACGGTCAGTCAGACAGGGCTGCCCTCTTGCCCCTTTCCTCTTTCTGTTCTATGCTGATATGATGAACAAGTTTTTGGTTTCACAGACGATTGGTTTACGTGGTAGAGGTGAACGCTTCATGCTCACACGGTCGGTCAGACAGGGCTGCTTTCTTGCCCCTTTCCTCTTTCTGTTCTATGCTGAGATGATGAACAAGTTTTTGGTTTCACAGCCAGTTGGTTTACGTGGCTTAGTGCTCCCTATTTGGGGAGATGAGCTACATGATGTTGAGTTTGCAGACAACTTAGCCTTGTAATTAGATGGCCAGGAGGCTAACCTACACAGGTGTGAGTAGGATCTTGAGACTTTCTGTTGTGCATCTCGCACACTGATCAACTCTAGAAAGACCGTGGCTTTCTTGGTTGGTAGTGCTCCTATGCATGATGGATGCCAGATGAGGGTTTCAGGTGGAATCCCCCAGGGACTGTAGTTTGGTACTTGGGCTGTCAGGTTGGTTTGGACTTGTCTCCCGAGTAGAAGATCGCTCCCCTCCTCCTATATCTCAGGAGGAAGTTGTTACATTGGAGCTCTACATGACTTTCTTTGGCAGGCAAAGTTGTAGTGGCCAACCAGGTGTTGCTGGCTCCTATGTGGTACATCATTTCTTGTTGGATCTTCTCAAGTTCTTGTATTAGTCAGGTTGAGAGGCTGATCACAAACTTCCTTTGGTGAGGGCGTGACACTCAAATAGCCCGGGCCAAAGTGGCGTGGTAGGTCATCATTCTTCCTTGTTCTCAGGGAGGGTTGGGGATCATAGACCCAACACAACAGAGCATAGAACTTCTTGGGAAGTTCATCATCAGAGGAATTCTTCCAGGTGAGGAGCCCTAGAAGGGGTTCTTGCTTTAGTGGCTTGTGCGCTCCTTGCCGCACTGTCAAAGCAAGGGACTTGCCAATACACCGTATGCGAGCCACAAACGGCTCCAAGCACACAACAAGCCTAAACTAGCAAGCTCAAGAAAACAAAGGGTGTGTCACTCACCGCTCTACGCTCGCCTTCGTGGTGGATTCCTCGCCGCGATGAAGAAGAAGCTGCAGTCGTGCCGCGCTCAACCGCTTCGCCGCCGTCGTGCCTTCGTAATGCTCGATCGCACACACACTCTCCCTCTCTCTCTCTCTCTCACACACACACACACAAGGAGGTGAAGAAGAAGAAGATGGAGATGGAGCAAGAGCACTCTTCAATTGCACAAATGAGAGAATGAGTAAAAATTAGGTTTAGTTGGCTTTTATAGGAGCTCACCCCATTCACACTTGGGCGCCCATGCTTAACCAACTAATCCCTTGAATGTCCAAGTTAAAGTGCGCCTCTCATCGGCGATCACTCTACCTTTCCCTATTGGACCGACAAGCCCGGTACCTGACTCTACCAAATACATAATACGCGTCCATCGTAGGTGATGGGTGTCCGTGAGCCGTGAGGGTTAACATGCCCCCCTTCCTGATGTAGATTCCGTCCTCGGAAGCTATTGAGTTGAAGCTGGGTCGTCGAGGTGGAAGAGCATTTGAGATGAATGTCCTTAGCCTTCTTCAGTCACTACAAAATCAAACAACATTGGCACAGTAATTGCATTCTCTTAAAAAGCATATGCAGTTTTAGGTAGACACATTGATTGGTAAAAGAATTTCAAACAATTTGTTAGCAATGAACATTAAATTGCAATGTAATCAAATGCATAAGCAGATGTAAAGGCAAAAAATTAAACAAGTCTGGGGTCGCTAATTTGACGGTCGAAAAGCACTAGAGATCGAATATTAATACCATGGGTAAGCTTCTTAATTTTTTGTGGTCAATTAAGTTGTTTAATCGCGAGAGCCAAGTATTCATGTTCGAGGGCTGACTAGAGGCTATATCTAGAAAACTTTGTAGTTAAGCTACCATAAAAGGAATTTCTCATGAAATCATCGCCTGACTGATTACTTTTTCTTTGACCCCCCAAAGTCTTTTCACACTGATTCAATTTTGAAGTGGGTGCTTATTTTGTATGACTTGGGTTTTTTGCTTTTCAAGGAAAAGCGCCCACACTGGGAACCTCTATGGCTCTAGTACCATAGGCGATACATGTGAGTGAAGTACCAAATCAAGCTGAGATTTCTCTTCCAGCTTAAAATTTTACATTGTGGCACTTTGATTTTTTGCTTGTTCATTTTCAGCATTTAAATTTTGTAACTTTGGGGGGTCATATAACATTGTTACACTCCCCAGGCTCATCACATTAGTAAACTCCCTTTATAATACTTAAGCTAAAGGTCGATAGGGTTAAGCCCACTAGAAAGCCCTAGTACATTTCATACAATGCTGCCTAAATCGGATTAAGAACCTAAGTAACCATTGCTTATTAGGAAGGCATTCCCCATGGTATTAAGAGAAGATCTCTAACACCTAGCTTGGTAAAACTAGCTTAGTCGGACTGCTTGATTTTTACACCTAGACAAGTGATTATGACAAAACATTACATTGAATTAAATGTTTGATACTAAGCAAATGCACTGAATATTATGCTACCAATCACAATCAAAGCAGACAATCATAGATGCAAAAAGATAAGGGCAATGCTAATGGACAAGAAACACCTGTTTGTGTCGATGGTCGTGCTTGATTTGAAGGTTCCATGAAGGTCCAAATCCTATCAATAGCAACACGCTCCTGTACACACTATGAAACAAAAGGAATACCTCCAGGAGGCACATCAGTGGGAAAAGAGAACTTTTCTAATCACTCAACTCTAAAACAGAAACACTCCTATCGTACTAATCTTACCTACCCTCCATCACTCAAGTGATGAGGATCAAAGGTGTTTTATGGCATAGGTTTCTGTTTCACTGTACCAGATGTGACATGTATAGGTCTGAGTCAATGTTTTGACTTTTATTGTGCATACTCGTTTGCTAATTGCTCTTGCTCTTTTTTTTTTTTTTTTTTGTGAGTATAAAGCTTTATATGTACATTCCCTAAGATTGGAATTGAGAGGTCAGGGAAAAAGGTTGAGAGGGAAACAAATGAATGATGACTGTCAGCAAACACTCCCCCCTTCCTTGGGTAGATCATACCGTTTGAAATGAGCTTGTCACTCTTTGAAACCAATTGTTCCAGTTGGTAATAGGTGAGGATTTTTGCCAGTAGTTTGTTATTACCCTAGGTGCCTTATCAAGCTGCAAGGGTGGTAAGGTACTCTCCCAGGATCGAACTTGAAGTGGTTCATTAGGTGATTCTTGAACACTGGGAGGTGTGGATTCTTTGGTAGCTTCATGGAGGTCCACTACTCTAGATGGAGGCTGTGTAGAAGCTTTTACCTCTATGGATGTATTACATGAGGAGCTAGAATCTTCATGGGACTCCCCCCTTCCTGAGCTAGGTGGAACAAATCGTTCTTTCTTTGGTACCCAAACTAGCTCGGGAGCGGGTGTGTAGCATTCTGTGATTTTTTTCTTTCCACGATCATTGATTTGTTTTGGAGCTACGGGATTGGGCTCACTTGGGTCAGGTGATAGGTAAGAGCACAATCTACATTTTGGCACCCAGATTTGATCATTTCCTTGATAGTAGCCTTGGGCTTCCAATAGTCGTTTAGGAATCCAACGCAACATTTTCTTACTTTTCTTGGAGCGAGTGGTACATTTTTTACAAGGCTTCTGTTTTTTAGCACTAGCTATGGTCACTAAAGAAGCTTTAGGGACCCACTTGTATGTTTTCTTCGTTACATTAGGATGAGTCTTGTCGGAAGCGATATGCATTGCTTGTAGCATATTTAAGGGTACAGGAATTTCATCCCCCTCAGGTGTTACCCAGGTCGTCCCCCTATTTCCCCAAGTGTCTATGGTTGATGCTAGGTGGACCCAATCCACATTGTCTGATTCCGTCATACCCGGTAACACATCCATGTAAGGAGAATCTTGGCCAATGTCTGTATCCTTCTTACAAGTGTAACAATATTGTAGTGGGGCCGAGTGAACTGTGGTGTCAGAGTGATGATCAATAATGGTTTTACTCCCTAAGGGGTGTACCTTACCAGTCACCAAATCCACTCTAAGGACAGAGTCTTGGAATTGCAAATAGACATGATTTTTAGACCAATCATGAACCATTTGTGCTTCCCTCATGAATGGTCGTCCTAAAATCATTTCATATGACATAAGGTGTTTAGAGAAATCCATTACAATGAACGTATGTCGTACCTTGTATCCTAGAACTTTGATCTTAAGATCCTTGAGCATCCCCATAGGTTTGGCTATGGTACCATTTGCCATCTTTACCACAATGTTAGTAACACTGAGGCGGGGTTTTCCCATGGATTCCCAACAATCTTTTGTAACGATGCTAACTCCCGCACCACCATGAAGAATTCCCTTTATAGTTAATCCCTTGGTAGTGATGGGTAGGGTCGCATTAGACTCGTCGCCTTCAAAATACTGCCCTAATTCGTTAATGGGTACCTCGATCACAGACTCGTGTCCATCTAAGTCAAGTGATTGCACATGATTTTCCTCATCAATCATAATCGAGTCACGCCTATTTGGTTGCGCAAACTGCGGTAATCCCGTTCGTAGCTCTCCGTTAAGGAATGCTCGAAGTGCAAGGAATAACTCAGGATCTCCATACAGCTTTGCTATGATCGTGGTTCGGACCTCAGAAGACATGAAGTCCACTAGTTTGGCAACATTCATTGGCGTTTTGCAGGGTGTAGGTCCTTGACTAGGAACTGGTGAGGATGGAATCTCATATTCCTCAATGGGATCAGGTATTCCTTCGTTAAACATCCTTTCCAACAAGAAGGGTGTATGCTCACTTTCTGATGTCCCGTCCTCACTCCCTTCTTGGATGATACTAGATATGGCTAACGGTCTATGGTTCATGTGGGGTGGATGAACTTGCGTGGGAAACACTGTGTCATGAATTTTGACCTGCATGGGTTCTGGTTCTAGTTTCCTTTGAGTCTCCTCCACTAAACCTCTTAGATGTTTCACCTGCTCAATCTCGTCTACAGGGTTTGGGTACGTCCGAATCTTCTTTTTACGATTTTTCCCTTTTTGCCCCTGCGGTTTATCTTGGGGGTCTTGGATTGGATTTGGAAACACTTGTGGTGTTTTCAGAGGCTCTTTATGATTTTATCCTTTTCGGTTTTCATTTGGTTCCATGTTACGGTTTTCTTTGTCGGTCTTTCCCTTTGTGGTATTGGTTCTAGTCTCCATTGTCTCGACTGAATCTGAATCATCCTCGAGGTCATTCATATACACGGGGTCATCTCCTGTTCCTATGTTTGTTTTGGAACTTGGCTTTGAATTTTCCGTATTCTGCGACTTCTTCCTTCGTGTCTTCTTTTTCTTTGCTTGGATAACTGAAATGGTATCTCTCTCTTCGAGGATATGGCCTGGCCCTTGAAGCATGGACCGTGTAATCGCATAGGTGGGTGCGACGGGTGGTATTGGCGATGTCACACTAGCAATTTCGACCAAATTCAGGGGTGTGATTTTAGGCGCATTTGGGTTATAGGGGCATTGGGCAATCAAGTGATCTATGCCACAACGATTACATGTGAGTATTGGCATTGCAGACGTGCTCCCTTGATTCACTTGCATCTGTGCAGCATTCTTTTGCAGCCTAATAGGGCACTCCGCTACTCGATGTGGTCCACCACACTCGTAGCATTGAAGAGGTGGCCTCCTAGCCTGGGTGTTGATATTTTGACCTCTGGATGCGAGAGCAGCAGCTTGATAAACCGGCTTGACTTGTCCCCAACAATCTTCCATGTAGTATATAGGAAATTCTTCCAATGTATCAAGTCCGTAGGCAATACTAGTGTCTATTTCCTCCTCACAGCCATCTGCATAAGCATTTGATGGCTCGCAACCCACTTGGTTCATAGGGGCGACTCTTGGATGCGGGGGCTGCGGTCCTAGCACAGGAGGTGGTAACGGTGTAGCTTGTACAACATTTTGAGATCTAGGGACCATGTGTTGCGGTAGTTGCTCAACAGGTGGAGTAGGCATCAATACAGGAGCTCGAGGTGCATCCGTCCAGGCTACAGGTGGTCTATTTTCCATCATACGTTTGATCATTAAACAATCCTTAGCTTGGTGACCATACCTACCACATGCGTTGCAAGTTCCATTAAATTTTACTCTAAACGTAGGGCACTCACTAGTGCTATGTGGACCTAAGCAAATGGAACACCATTGTTGCTCCCTTCTTGGATACATGTGACTATTTTGAGGGGGTCGATTATCCTTAAGAGACTCTTGGATTGCCTTGGTGAGGTCTGTCAAGAATGTCTCAAATACCTTTGGCTCATTGGCAATGGGCTTTGCAGTCATGGGTTCATACTCAATGGCTTGTGAGCTAGTGGATCTCGTGTCAGTAGACACCCTCATGCCTGCTATCATCAAGTTGTCCTCTAATTGGATTGCATTGGCAGTGACATCTTCCCAGGTTGTGATACCTCTAATCACTAGTCCATTATAGATTCCTTCATTCCTCAACCCTCGAATGAATCGATCAAGCAGTTGGTTATTGTTGAAGCGCTCATTTACAGGGCAACGAGAGTTTAAGTGCTTTAGACGACTAATGAAGTCCCTTACTGACTCTCCTTCCTTACGTTCGGCCTTCTGTAGCTGAGATGCTACACCCCAAAGCACACCTTCTCGTATGTACTCCTTTAGAAACAACCTTCGAAGGGTAGGGTAGATTGTTTTCTCGTCCACCCTTAGGGTCCTATACCAATCTCCAGCCTTCCCACTTAATGTCAAGCTTAAGGCATTGCACTTATGTAGTTCGTTGCGTTCCCCTAAGGAATCACATACTTGTTCAAACACTTCAATGTGTTTCCTAGCATCTTCGTCCCCATTGAATTTTTGCGTGAGTTTGGCAATTTGTACTGCCTTACTTCTAGGCTCTCTATCAGATGCATGACGCATATTTTCCGCGATAGATCGACCTATGGTTTGAGCAAACACTGCTAAGTCACCTATGTGAGGAGGCAGGACCGGTGGAGGTACTCTTGGAATCATATGTGGGAGAGGAACGGGTACCGGTCTTGGCATATGTGTGGATGATGCAGGATATGGAACATAACCGGGCATAGGTCCACTCGGATAAGAGCTAGGGAGCGGCACTCGAGGAGCATAAGCAAGTGGTACAATTGGAGGTGTGGGGGCCATGTGTGCATAAGGGGCTAGAGGCACATACGATCGAGGCCCCATATTAGGTACTACGACACTAGGTAGTGGCACTGCGCTAACCGTAGATGTCATTGGTACATTCTCTGTCAGGCTTATCCCTGGAGTGAGCACTGTGTTTTCCTTGATAGAGGGTTGAGCCAAGTTAGGGAAGCTAAAGTTTTCGCTCGGAGGCTCAGATTGCATAGAGACCCCAGGTGAAATGACGTAAGATGGGTCCATGGGGCTCATTAGAGGAGTCTCCATTTGTGATAGAGTAGGCTGTTGAGCCTTGCTCGTATCCAGAAATCTCATGGGGCCAGTTGAGAGTATATTTACCCCTCGGTTTTGCCTTTCTGATTGAATAATGCCATGGATAACATTACAGATCATTTTCTGTTGATCTTCGATGCTCGTGGCACTCGAAGTGGATTGTACAATCTCTATTTATCCTACATGGTAGGCGTGGCCAGAGTGTAGATCCGTCAACACCTCAGTGTGGAGGTCGTATGTCCAATGATCATTAATGAACAATCCTTCTAGAGTTGACGTGTTAATGGTTTCTTGTGAGGTAGAAGCAATGTTGCTCCCCGTGGTTTTACTTGTCACCAACGGTACTCTAGAGGGAACTTCTGAAGGAGGCAGCTCAACAGGGCCTTCTTGGTAAGAAGTTGGCAGGATATCCACATGGACACTCTTTGGGGGTGTGGGGTCCACGTGCGATGTGAAAGGAGAGTCCACTTCCCCACCCCCTTCGTGTGCTTCATTTGCATCAGGTTCCGAGCGAGTAGCTCTACCTAATGTTTCCATGAAATGGCTAAACATACTAGTACTAGGCTGTGGAGCTTCGGGAGGTGCATGGCCTTCTCTCTCAGTGTTTTGGGTAGGGTATGCTTCCATGATTTCTGAGTCGGAGGAGGAATCACTAGCGGCTATTTTAGGGTCTTGGGTGGTGCTACCTTGTGTCCCCGCTGAGGGTCTAGAGCTTATCGTGGATGGGTAATGGGTGTCCGTATGAACAGAGGCACTACCAATGTGCTCGTGTTCTAGCACCCGCCCAGAGCGTAAGTGCATGTGCTTCTGATACCCTAAGGTGTCAAAAAGTTGCTCTAAGAGGCCTTGTGACTAGTTTTTAGCGTGTTTTTTGTTTGTTTTTTTGCTAGATTTTTTAGAGCGTGTCGTGGAATGGGCCGTGTGATAGCTCGAAACGAGCGTATCGGTCAGAGGATCGTGCCGTGCTTTACAGCCCTCCATTTGGTCACTCTATGCCCTCGGAATCCCTAAAACTGTCAATTTCCAGTAGGGAATTAGGCCCAAACTAGAAAGTCTAAGGGTGCAAGTGGGAAGAGAAAGGAGGAGAGTGGAGGACTTGTCCCAGATCCTCTCATTCTCTCTTGAGGGAGTAGGGTATATATATAAGAGTGAGTCTAGTATATATCATAAGACTGAGGACTGAGGCCTGGGCCTGGGCTTGGGCTTGGGCTTGGGCTTGGGCTTGGGCTTGGGAAACCGATCCCGATCTATCTTTTATACAAACCAACCCGTCCGTTTTAAGAGTTTGCA
Organism: Adiantum capillus-veneris; assembly: GCF_014529385.1. Classification (NCBI taxonomy): domain Eukaryota; kingdom Viridiplantae; phylum Streptophyta; class Polypodiopsida; order Polypodiales; family Pteridaceae; genus Adiantum; species Adiantum capillus-veneris. The sequence goes on from NC_140931.1 coordinate 187,225,994, forward strand.
GAAAAAAACGCAGAAATGCAGAAAATTGCAGAAATTGAAAACGCCGAACTTGAAAATGCAGAAATTACGGAAATTGAAAAAACGCAGACAATAGCAGAAATTGAAACTTGACAGCAAATGCAGAAAACGCAAAAAACAGAAATCTCCACACACTCCTTCCCTGCCTTTCCTATGATAGAAATTGCACCACAAGAAAGCGTAAAGTGCTAACCGAGCTTAGTGTAGGGCATATCCCCAGCAGCGGCACCAAAAATGTGCGCTCCTTGCCGCACTGTCGAAGCAAGGGACTTGCCAATACACCGTATGCGAGCCACAAATGGCTCCAAGCACACAACAAGCCTAAACTAGCAAGCTCAAGAAAACAAAGGGTGTGTCACTCACCGCTCTACGCTCGCCTTCGTGGTGGATTCCTTGCCGCGATGAAGAAGAAGCTGCAGTCGTGCCGCGCTCAACCGCTTCGCCGCCGTCGTGCCTTCGTAATGCTCGATCGCACACACACTCTCCCTCTCTCTCTCTCTCACACACACACACACAAGGAGGTGAAGAAGAAGAAGATGGAGATGGAGCAAGAGCACTCTTCAATTGCACAAATGAGAGAATGAGTAAAAATTAGGTTTAGTTGGCTTTTATAGGAGCTCACCCCATTCACACTTGGGCGCCCATGCTTAACCAACTAATCCCTTGAATGTCCAAGTTAAAGTGCGCCTCTCATCGGCGATCACTCTACCTTTCCCTATTGGACCGACAAGCCCGGTTCCTGACTCTACCAAATACATAATACGCGTCCATCGTAGGTGATGGGTGTCCGTGAGCCGTGAGGGTTAACATGGCTTCGTGCTAGGGTGCCTCAAGCTGGAGTCCCATGGCAACCCTTGACTAGATGGATTTTCACAGAGATGTGTAGAGATGGCTTGAGCAGGAGACTAGAGGACCGCTTTGCTATGAGTTTGCTTCATTCTTGGGAGCAACTGCGGCGAGGCCTAGAGTAGCGTCAACCTAATTGCATAGAGGAGCACCTGAGACAGCCTCTTGTCTGGAACCCCATGGTTAGCAATCAGAGAGGCCACTTGGTTGGTAGTTGTCCTCATGTTTCCTAGGGTCCCATGGCAGAGGGTCCAGCACGCTCTCTAGGTGATTTCCTACAGTTTTTAGGCTTGTTAGAGCAGCTTCAAGGCATTTAGCTACACTGTATGAGAGGGGTGCAGATCATGTGTCAGGACATCTCAGAGACAGTACCAGTTGAGTGGCTCACACCTCTCGAGTCAGCAGCGCCCAGATGGATGGGAGACTTCATGCAATTGGAGGTTCTCATCTTAATTCGGGCTTGCTCAAAGACTATACCCTCCCCATTTTTCAAGCTACAAGGTGAGGGACACTTACACTGAGTTGCAGTTGAGGTCCCGCAGGTGGAAGAGTGTTTTTTTCAGAGGATTCGCATGGTGGCATCTGTGGGAGACCTTGTGTCATAGATCCTGACCCAGAAGCTCTTGAGATTGGCCACTAGAGACTGTGGGCTTGGGAGAGTTTTCCATTAACACGAGTATAGTGGGATCCTAGAGAGTGGCTGTGGAGGGACATTTCTCCTCTATAGACCATCCAAGTGTTTCTTTCTTTTAGTACATTGTTCGGATGGGACTTCACATACTGGCAGCGCAAAGAGAGGCTCCTCCTGCTGCAGCACCTCATTGGCAGGAGGAGGGACTAGCCCTGTACCACCAGCAGAGACTGTTCGGGATCTTTGGCTAGAGTGGGTCCATACTCTCAGAGGAAAATTGAGACTCCAGGGTAGTTCTGACCGCATGCGAGAGTGCAGTGAGGCTTTCCTTTGACTCTAGCGGCCTGGGACTTTTTTCACCATGTTCGAGGGTGTTCTCAGATGACACTACTATCCACCTGTGTGTCTTTTCCCTCCTCCCATCTCTTGATCTAGCGTCATTGTACATATGTACAATGAGGCTTTCCTTCGACTCTAGCGGCTTGGGCCTTTTTTCACCGTGGTCCAGGGTGTGCTCAGATGGCACTACCGTCCACCTGTGTGGCTTTTCCCTCCTCCCATCTCTTGATCTAGCCTCATTGCCCCATCATGATTTTTGTAGCCCTCTCTTGTAGAGGAGGTTGTAGCCCTATAGGCAGTTTCACTAACTAATAGAAGGAACTTTTTCACAGAAAAAACATAACCAAATCAAACCAAAAATCAACTCAATCAAAAAGAAAACTGATTCTAATATAATTCTAAATGCTATGTACATTTTACACATGTCCCTAGGGGCTCATAAATGGATTTGGTTTTCGTACTCCTCTTGTAACACTATCACCTGGTAGGAGGGAGCTTTCCACTGCTTTCTTGGTTGTCTGCAAGACATCCTGTGAAACCTGGTGTAGAGTGTGTATGTAGTGTGGCCCCTATGCCTACATGTGCCCCGATTGTCCTAAATGTATTATTCATTCTTACCTTAATGTTTTGCATGTCATACCACCTGTGGCTTATGCAGCTTGTCATTTGGACACCTGGTCATTAACCAATCATGATTTTGCAGTTCTGGTCCATTGTAAGTTGTCCCATATTTTTTCATGTGCCAAATCCATCCATATTATCTTCAAGTTGGACTCCCTCGAGTTGGAAGGGTGATTGTGAAGCAATGCTTTGGATATCCATATTTGTTGTGGCTTTGTGGCCATGATTGACTTTTTTACCCAAATCCATTGAACATTTTTTTCACGAGTGCTTCTAGATTGTTTTTGTTCAAGATCTAGATGTGGTTCTTCTGTCACCGATTTGTTGGACTACGACTATACATTCCAAATATGATATGTTTCTGCCAAGGGTATAAAATAATTTATACCCTCGAGATTATGCTTCAAAGTGTCATCCTATAGCCTCGAAATTTCCTTGTAGGTGTGCATCCATAAAACTCCAAAGATGACTTCCTCATTAAGGTCCGTATTAACCATACCTAAAATTGACGTGGACAATGATTACCGTCAATGTTAATTGAGACATTGGCCTGTCCCAAACTAACCATTGCTCCTTAGTTGATTGCCTTTAGCTCAATTTGGGTCGGCTCAATCATGGAGTTTGATAGTTTGAGGTAAGCTGAATAATATCTACTAGTCCTCTTTCTATCATGCCATTCGCTAGTTGGACATTGATTTGGATGTCCATTCCTCCAAGCCAACTTTGCTCTAGTTTGATTGTTACTATAGGAGGAGAAGGTGTTGTAGCTTGCGATCGTGGGGTTGGGTTTTGTCATTCTTTGTGCCTTAGAATCTGCATCCAACAAGATTCCTCTTGTGCTTGTACTTTAATTGCTTGAGCCTATGTTTTTGTACCTTTACTTCATGTATCTTCTCTAGCATTTCCATGGTGAGTCGTTGATGATACTTTTCTAGTCTGCAACCATTGATCCAATCATACATAACCTCTCCCTCCAATCTCAAGGGGGTCACTATATATAAATTGTGTATATTGTGTGTATTCAAGGATTATTTATAAAACTCTTTATTTGTGAATTTTTAACAAAGAAAATGCATCCTTTTTCTATTCAAATTGTAATTTTTTTCCGTAGTTCCATTTTATGGTATCCTTCCATATGTGAAAATGTGAGAAAAGTTGAAATTTAATAACCCCTTCTATACACTCACGTGATAGTCACATAATTATTGAGTGACCCCCTTGAGCCCACAATGTTCCAAGTTGGACGGCACCACTTGGTTGATATGTCATTAATCACAAATGGGTCATTACCCCACTTTTTGAGTTTCTTGAAGTGTTGTTGTAAGCTGTAGACTAAGACATAGTTACCCTTTTGAAACTCTTTGTTTATCACATGTTGTTCATGGAAATCTTTCATTTGTCTTTTTTGTTTATACATGGCTGCAATCACTTTTAGCCTCAATTTTCCCAACTGGATTAGTTGGTCCAATCTATCAGACAACTCATGTTCTGTCCATCATAATTCTTGTGCAACAGGTAATGTAGGAATCAAAAATTCCATTGCCAATATGGAGTTTATCCCCAACACCAAATCAAACGGTGTTGTGTTCTATGGTGTTTTGTAATGCTACTCCATATACCCATAAAGCTGAGTGTAGTTTTTGATCCCAATCTATTCTAAATTCAATGACAATTTTTGTGAGCACCCTACATATAATTTTGTTTGTGCTATCGGCTTGCCCATTTTCTTGAGCGTGGTATGGCACTGATTTAGAGTGTAGAACCATAAAATCTTGCAAAAGATCAACAATCATCTCATTGAGGAAATGAGTCCCATGATCACTCACTATATCAATCGAAAGCCCGTATCTCATGAAGATGTTCTCATACAAGGACTGCGCTATCATTTTGGTATTGTTCTTCTATGTTGCTTTGGCCTCTATCCATTTGGTCAAATAATATATTGCCACTATGATGTATTGAGCATGCGTTTGATATACTGGGGGTGAAATAGACCCAACAAAGTCTATTCCCCATCTAGCAAAAAACCTAGCTCCCATCATTGGTCGCAACGACATCTCATCACGTCACATTGTTACTTTTGTTATTTAGTAGGCATCACATCATTTGACATATTTCTTTGCATCCATGAATAGAGTAGGCCCCCAGATTCCTGCAAGGAGTGTCACTTTTGTAGTTTTGTTGATCGAAAAGTGACCTCCTGCCTGACCGTCTCAAATTGTACTTTGCGGCATAGGCTCTCAAATTTCCATCTATCCCTCTTCAATACAGGTCATTTTCCACGATAGCATACTCCTCTGCTTCTTGCTGGATTAAGTGTAGTCTGGCTCGGCTCAAGTTTATTGGAAAAAGTCCTTGCTCAATATAATCCACAATATAAGTTTTGCAATAGGGTGATTATGCTATCCGGAATAGTGTAACATGTTCAATTGGCTTCTATACTACACAAGTATCACATGAACTAGCATAGTCATGGATGCTTTTTTGTATATGAGGCCAATAGACCCATAGTCTCATCAATCTTTGGTATGTCTGCATTTTTTCATTGTGAAACCCCATCATTTGTAGATGAGATTTCCTCAAGTACAACTCTTTTTTCGATGGCTCTATGTATAGCCTAAGTATTTAATCAGTTTCCTGCTTATATAGACATCTGGCTATTAGCACTAATGAGCGAGATTACTCAATGATTGATGGGTACCATTGAATCTATAGAGAACCAATGATAAGAAATGGTATTGCATGTTTGCTCCACCTCAATACCATTAGGATGTTAAAAATATAAGAGTCTAGAAGGCCATTATCAACCACCAGAGGCGCTTCCCGTGTATCAACCACAGTCATGAGTAGTCCCTTTCTTGACCGCTACAATGAAATCAAACTCTAGCAATATTATGAACCATCAAACAATACGACCGATACTGCATGGTTTGCTCACTAAATACAATAGTGCCTAATGATCCACAAAGATTTTTTTTTTTTTTGCGAGAAGATAATGTCTAAATTTTTTGAATTAATAGATCATTCCCAAGCTTTCCCTTTCTATTGTTGAGTAATCTGTTCCGCACTATTGAGTTGTCTACTAGAGTAACAAATTGGGAAATTCTTATTGTTCTCTCTAGGTTGAGCTAAGATATGTCTCTGTTCAAAAATTTACTAGAGGGGCCTTGGATCACGATTCACGTTCCATTAGATCTGAACCCCAAACTTGGCCTACTATTTACTTGCAATCTAAGGAGTATACCCATTAGGAAGAGAATGGGATCTAGGAGGGCCTCTTTATTTGGCAGTTTACGAAAGTCAAACCTTTAATATTAAGAAAGTAATCAAAGGACAACTTTTGAATTCAAACAGACAAAACGGCTAGTTTATTTGAATTCAAAGTTCCCCCCAAAAATGGAATTTAAAATCTAGAGGGGGTAAAACCATATCATGTAGCATATCTATGGAAAGAGCTCGACGTGTAGATTACAGATCTATGATTTTCGCTCAAATCAGATATCATATGTGGAAGTTATGGAAGTCCAAAAATCATAAATTTTTTCACCTCCATTTTGGGGAAAAAAGTGCATCCTTTGACCACTCTTACACACCTCTTACACACCCACCATTTTTGCACACATGGCGTACATCTATTTGTCAAAATGTTAATCACCTCCATAAGCTCATGGAAAATAAAGAGGCCCTCCTACACCGCATCCTCTTCCTAATGCCAACCACTTATTTTTGGATTTGGAAAACTTTTTCTTTATCAAAAGCCAGATTTTTGTGTTTGCCTTTGTTTTTTGACTTGCAATTGTTATTTTGGTGATTTGGCCAACTTTTTCTTGTTTTTTGCTATATGCCTTTTACAAAAGTTGACCCAAATGGTGTTAGCTACTCGTTGTCCCAATGTCAACTTTCGATGTCTCTGGGGGTCATGGATCGCAACCCATGTTCAACCTCATCTTGACATGAAATTTGGTGAGTTGTATCCATGTATCCTGTAGATGTTAGATTTTCACTTATTTTTGAGTTTAGATTCCAAAAAGTTAAAAACCCCCAATTTTTTGTCTGTTTCAAGGGTTTTTATGGTTTTTGTCCAATTTCATAGTTGTAAATACGTAACGTACTCTTAAGTACTGAAGTGAATCCTATGACTAAAAACCAACAAATGGTGCAAGACTATAAAATATGAAACGATACTTTCAAAGCATCAAAAAACATGCAAAATGAAATGCTCTTGCATCTCACTCACTGTTAGGAAATAAGACGTAGCTAAATAGATAATTGAGTAGATTACTTAATGGAGAGAGACAAATTTATATACACGAGATTATAGTGTAGAGAGAGAGAGAGAGAGAGAGAGTACACACGATATACGTGGTTCACCCAATGTGGGCTACGTCCACGGGAAAGCAGCCACTCAATGGCTTTGGTACTTCAAAACAAGAAGTAGTTTACAAAGGGATTATACCCTTAATGGAGCTCCCGCCTTGCTTCACTCTCACCACCTCACACTCACCTTGTTGCATCAACTTCACACTATGAAATGTGTGTAGAAATGGCCTCCTTTTATAGGCCAAAAGGGCTGCCCTCTCTTATGAGAGACAGCCATGTGTAGCCGCCCTTGTGCGAATAAGTCCAAATCGGACCCTCCAATCCGCCCATGTGTGGCCGCCCTTGAGAAGACAAGTCCGCTTTTGAATTCGGCCACCGGCCATTGAATTCGGCCACCGGCCACTGGCCATTGACTTCCGACCACCGGCCACCGGCCATTGACTTCCGACCACCGGCCATTGGCCATTGACTACCGGCCACCGGCCAACCGACCGGTTGTTTTCCGACCACTTTTCGACCGCCGTCCGGCCATAATATTCCGGCGAAAAGGAATATTCCGGCGAAAAAAAAGTTGCCCCTGATTCTTGTCCGTGAAAATTTTGGTTTCCGGTGAGTGATTTTCCTTCACGCACGATGGCTTCTCCTCATAATGGGGGCCTTACAAATGTGCGCTTTTACCACAGAAAATTACAAGGGTAAATCAGGCTCCATACTTAACAATCTCCCACTTGGAGACTGATCTCCAAACCAAACCTGTGACTGCTTTCCATTCTGGCTTTTTATCCTTGAATGCCGATTGAAGATGAGCAAAAGCTCAACTTCTCCTTGTTGACCACCTTTGTAAACATGTCTGCAGGATTTTCACTTGTATGCACCTTTCCTAGCTTTAGTTGTCCCTCTTCCAAAAGAATGCGTATGAAGTGATATCTCACCTCAATGTGCTTTGTCCTTGAATGAAAGGCTGAGTTCTTCACAAGATGGATAGCGCTTTGGCTATCACTGTATAAGACACAATTGTCTTGTTTGAATCCAAGCTCTTCTAAGAATCTGTGAAGCCACAGAATTTCTTTGCTTGCCTCCGTCATTGCTACATACTCTGCTTCCGTGGTAGAAAGTGAAACCACTTTCTGCAGCTTTGAAGCCCAGCTTACTGCTGTGCCTCCAACCGTGAACACATAGCCAGTAGTGCTCCTTCGAGTATCTTTGTCACCTGCCATATCTGCATCAGCATACCCTTCTAGAAAAATATCAGTTCCTCCAAAATACAAAGCATTTGTTGTTGTCCCTTTTAGATACCTAAGTATCCACTTCACAGCTTGCCAATGCTCTTTACCTGGGTTGTCCATGAACCTACTCACAACTCCCACTGCATGTGCAATGTCTGGCCTTGTCCAGACCATAGCATACATTAGAGAACCTACCGCTGCAGCATATGGAACTTTAGACATATAGGCTATCTCCTCTTGTGTCTTTGGACACATATCCTTCGTTAGTTTAAAATGACCAGCCAAAGGTGTAGAAACTGGTTTTGCATTTTGCATTGCAAACCTTTCTAGTACCTTCTTGATGTAATCTTCTTGAGATAGCTTTATTGTCTTCTTCGTCCTGTCCCTTGATATTTTCATACCAAGTATCCTCTTTGCAACACCTAAATCTTTCATTGAAAAAGATTTGGACAGCTCCTCTTTTAAGTCTTTGATGTCCTGCATGTTAGCACTTGCAATCAACATGTCATCAACATACAACATTAGGATGATGAATTTCCCATCTCCCAAATTCTTCGTGTAGACGCAGTGATCCGAGTTGCATCTTGTGAATCCATGATCCAACATCCATCGATCAAACTTCAAGTACCATTGTCTTGATGCTTGCTTTAAACCATACAAGCTCTTCTTTAATCTGCAAACCATTTTCTCCTTACCTTTTACTTCATACCCCTTTGGTTGAAGCATGTAGATTTCCTCCTCTAAGTCACCGTGAGGGAATGCCGTATTTACATCCATTTGCTCGAGATTTAGATCATGAGCAGCCACAAGGCTTAAGACAAGCCTAATTGAGTTCATTTTTACAACAGGAGAAAATATTTCATTGAAGTCAATACCTTTCTTTTGAGAAAAACCTTTTACCACAAGCCTAGATTTGTACCTTTTCTTCCCACCTTCTTCTTCCTTTATCTTGTACACCCATTTGTTTTGAAGTGCCCGCTTACCTTTAGGCAACTCAACCAACTCCCATGTTTGGTTCTGATGTAGTGAGTCCATCTCCACTTGCATGCTCTTCGTCCATTCTTCTTTGGATTCATGTTGCATAGCTTCTTCATATGATTCCGGCTCTCCAGAATCTGAGATCAAGAGATGGTTGAAGGAAGGAACAAACCTTTCTGGAGGTCTACTTGCTCTTGTAGATCTTCGGGGAATAGGTTGAGGCTCCTCATTTGGTTGATGTTGTTGCACATTGTCACCATTTGCAGTCCTTGAGTCTTCACCGTCCTCAAGCTCCATGTACTCATCACCTGTTTCTTTTGTTTGTTTTCTTTCCAAGTAATCTTTGTACATATTTTGTTCATTAAAAATTACATCCCTACTCCTTAAGATTTTACCATCTTCAGGATTCCATAGGCGATACCCAAAGTCTCCTTCTCCATAGCCAATGAAGAAACACTTTTTGGACTTTGCATCTAACTTTGATCTTAGGCTTCTATCTATGTGCATGAAAGCCTCACACCCAAACACTTTGAGAAATGCATAATTCACCGGTTTACCTGTCCATGCCTCTTCTGGAACTCCCCCATCCAATGCCGTTGAGGGTGACCGATTGATTAAGTACACAGACGTACTTACAGCTTCCGCCCAAAGTTCAAGCGGTAGGCCTGCATGTAGCCGCATGCTTCGTGCTCGTTCCATAATTGTCCTGTTCATCCTTTCCGAAATCCCATTTTGTTGAGGTGTCCTTGGGGTTGTCCTTTGCCTCCGAATTCCATTGCTAGCACAAAAGCTTTCAAAAGCTTGGCTGCAATATTCACCTCCATTGTCGGATCTGAGGCATTTAACCTTGGTACCTGTTTCATTCTCCACAAAGGCTTTCCACCTTTGAAATATGGAAAATACATCGGATTTATTCTTCATGACATAAACCCATGTTTTTCTAGTCGCATCGTCTATGAATGTTACATAGTACAATGAGCCACCAAGTGATGGTGTACTTGCAGAACCCCAAACATCAGAATGAACCAACTCAAGTTTTTTATTTTTTCTTTCATTTCCTAATTTTTGAAATTTTACCCTCTTTTGTTTACCATAAACACAATCTTCACAGAACTCTAAGTCCACTTCTTTCAAACCTGGTAGAAGCTTCTTTGTTTGAAGGATTTGCATTCCTTTGGCACTCATATGCCCAAGTCGGTAGTGCCACACCGCACTGTCAACTTCTGTAGTTGCTGCACAAGCTGAAGGTTGCGTGCTAACAGCACATAAGTAAAGTGTACTGACTGTTTCACCCTTGGCAACCACCAAAGATCCCTTTGAGATCTTCCACCGTTTGTTTCCGAATGCAATGTTGTGACCTTCATCGTCCAATTGTCCTGTAGAGATCAAATTTTTGCGAAGAGAAGGAACATGCCTAACATCTTTAAGCTTCCATTCATTTCCGTTAGCAGTTTTGATAGAAACTGTACCTTTGCCGACAATCTCACAAGCTTCATCATCTCCCAAGTATACATACCCAAAATTACCTTTGGTGTAGTCTTGGAAATGTTGCTTGTGTGGTGTCGCATGGAATGAAGCCCCGGAATCTACTATCCAGGAATTAGACACATTGTCTAATGAGAGAATTAGAGCATCTTGCTCTACTTTTCCTGCCACATTGGCCTCCGATGTTGGCTTGTTGTCTTGAGACTCTGTCTCCTTCTTCTTCTTGGACCAGCAATCCTTCTTGATGTGGCCCTTCTTGCCGCAGTTCCAACATTCAAGAACTGACTTTGTTCGTGATTTGCTCCGTCTTGAGCGATCACGACCCTTTTGGTTTTTGAACCTCTCCTTAGGCCTTCCTCTTGTTTCCACTGATAGTGCAGCACTTGATGATTCTCCTGTGCTTCTCCTTTGCATTTCCTCACTTAGAAGAACACCCACAACATCATCAAACTTAAGAGTATTTGTGCCAGAGATAGAATTACTTACAGCCATCACAAGGCTGTCCCAACTATCCGGTAGAGATGATAGTATAAGGAGAGCTCGCACTTCGTCATCGAAATTGATTTTCACTGATCGAAGTTGACTTATGTTTGTGTTAAAGTCATTTAGGTGTTCTGCAACTGAACCATTCTCTGCCATCTTTAGATTGAACAAGCGCTTCATAAGAAATACCTTATTGGATGCCGATGGTTTCTCGTAGAAGTCGTCAAGTGACTTCATCAAGTCCTCCGTGGTCTTCATCTCCGAAACATTGAAGGCCACCGTTGACGCCAAGCTTAACCGGATTGTTCCCAGTGCCTTTCGATCAAGGACAATCCATGCTTCATCTGCCATTGTTGCGGGCTTCTTCGCAAGACCGCCTAGTGGCAAATAGAGGTCCTTCTGGTAGAGATAGTCTTCAATCTGCATCTTCCAATGTTGGTAGTTTTTGCCGTTGAACTTCTCAATCTTGAGCTTCCCCTCCTCCACCATAACTCCCACTCAATTCAAGGAATCCTTTCCTTGAGATAATTTAGCTACGAGCAAACCTTGCTCTGATACCAGTTGTTAGGAAATAAGACGTAGCTAAATAGATAATTGAGTAGATTACTTAATGGAGAGAGACAAATTTATATACACGAGATTATAGTGTAGAGAGAGAGAGAGAGAGAGAGAGAGAGTACACACGATATACGTGGTTCACCCAATGTGGGCTACGTCCACGGGAAAGCAGCCACTCAATGGCTTTGGTACTTCAAAACAAGAAGTAGTTTACAAAGGGATTATACCCTTAATGGAGCTCCCGCCTTGCTTCACTCTCACCACCTCACACTCACCTTGTTGCATCAACTTCACACTATGAAATGTGTGTAGAAATGGCCTCCTTTTATAGGCCAAAAGGGCTGCCCTCTCTTATGAGAGACAGCCATGTGTAGCCGCCCTTGTGCGAATAAGTCCAAATCGGACCCTCCAATCCGCCCATGTGTGGCCGCCCTTGAGAAGACAAGTCCGCTTTTGAATTCGGCTACCGGCCATTGAATTCGGCCACCGGCCACTCGCCATTGACTTCCGACCACCGGCCACCGGCCATTGACTTCCGACCACCGGCCATTGGCCATTGACTACCGGCCACCGGCCAACCGACCGGTTGTTTTCCGACCACTTTCTGACCGCCGTCCGGCCATAATATTCCGGCGAAAAGGAATATTCCAGCGAAAAAAAAGTCTCGGGGGCCTCCACCCCCGAGGCCTTTAAAGTTTCCCCTGATTCTTGTCCGTGAAAATTTTGGTTTCCAGTGAGTGATTTTCCTTCACACACGATGGCTTCTCCTCATAATGGGGGCCTTACAAATGTGCGCTTTTACCACAGAAAATTACAAGGGTAAATCAGGCTCCATACTTAACACTCACAACTCCCAACACCTCTCAAGAATAGACCTAGCAAGTCCCCAACTTTTAGCCTCTACCAAGCATTAAACCTCGTGTTTCTAGCTATCTGACTGTTAAAGTGAAAATGGAATGGAGATTATAATCAAAGGTCTCTGAGTGCATGAATCCAAAATACAATAGCTGATATGAGTAGGCGGATTTCTTAGTTTCAAACGATTTTGAAAACAATTCCATTTAGTGTAAAGCTCAATCCACAAACGAGATATAGATGTGTTAATAACTCATAAGATAATATGAAAAATAAGGGATTAGGTATTTGATGTACTTACCAACATTTGCAAATTTATCTACCAATGTCGGAACCAGGTACAAGTAGGAAAGAGCTCCCTCTCTCTCTCTCTCTCTCTCTCTCTCTCTCTCTCTCTCTCTCTCTCTCTCTCTCTCTCTCTCTCTCTCTCTCTCTTTGTGTGTGTGTGTGGCCTATGATGTAGGCTGTAAGGTTTGGTGGTTGAAACCTTAGACATTTTTGGAAAGCCTCTCTCTCTAGATCTCTCATAAACACAATCTCACATGGCCTTGGAGACACATGCTAGTAAAATCTCTCTCTCTCTCTCTCTCTCTCTCTCCCCTATGTCGTAGGTTGTAGGGTTTGGTGGTTGATACCACATCCATTTTTGGAAAGTCTCTCTCTCTAAATATCTCTCATAGACACAATTTCACATGGACGCGAAGCCTCATGCGAGAAAAATCTCTCTCTCTCTCTCTCTCTCTCTCTCTCTCTCTCTCTCTCTCTCTCTCTCTCTCTCTTCTGTGTGTATGTGTGTGTGTGTGTGTCTCTCTCTCTCACACTCACACATGCATGTGCCTAATAAATATCATTGAGAAAAAAACACCCACATACCTACAAACAAAATTCACACCTACCAAAACCACACAGCCATCTCGCTAGAGATTGGTGCAGGTACAATTATTGCAAGAGAAGATTGAGAGGAGGGCATCAATGTTTTGTTGGAGATTTGAGTAGGTGCAAAGAACACACACACACTTCGAATATTGGTTTAATCTTGTTGCAATGTCAAACCCAAGTAGAACCTATATAACCATATTCACCAATAGAAGAAGCCAAAAATATCTATACCTACCATCAAAGGTCTAGTAGTCTATTGGGACATATAAGTCCATGGCTCTAAATACACCAGCCATTAGGTGCATTTCGGAGGCTATATTTTGTGTAGTAAACACACTATAAGTTGTTCTTCATTGCCATCTCATGGTGCCTACAAGGCTACCTCTTGGAGGGTCTCCATAACTACTTACATATGTAGGGCCCAAAAAGTAGAAGATGATGTCATGCATCAATTCCCCCTCTCAGAATCCAAGCTTGTCTCCGTAGCTACTTACATATGTAGGCCCCAAAAAGTAGAAGATGGTTTCATGCAACAATCCCCCCTCTCAGAATCCAAGCTTCCGATAGGGAATAGTAGCAGATGAATACATAATCACACATAAAAAATAATGAGAATTTCATACTATGTTAAAACCTTTGGTTTTCTAAAAAAAATAAAAATGTTGAAGGTGAGAATAATGTCATTATTTCTCAATATTCTTTGCCCCCTAAAAGAAACAAAAATTCCTTCGCAAATTGATAGTCATGCTCAACTGAGTGAGAACTTACCTTCTAAGAATATATAGCAAGAGTTTTGACATCCCTAAAACCCTGTTTTAAGCTCAATAATAATATGAAAGGACTTATAATCATGAAAGAAACCAAAAGAGGCATTCACAAACTGCCAGTTGAACTGATCTTTTCAAGCTTCATGGCAAGACACCAATCATGATTATTCAGGCTCCACAATCATAGCCAAAGGTCTTGTTAAGAAAAGAAGTCCAATTCCATTCAAGGCTTCTCTTCGATATCCTCTATTTGCAAACCCATGCTCACAAGTTTTACAGAGTCTTCCATTGAGCCTCAACCTTACCCATATTCACCCGTGCCCCCTTCACATATTGTGCCCTCATCGAGCTCTAGCTTTCTCCAAGGAATTCTATTAGATATGGTGTTTCATCCATTACATGTGTGCAACCAAAACTTGCAAGGATACTCATAAAATGCAATTAAGAGAGAGAGAGAGAGAGAGAGAGAGAGAGAGAGAGAGAGAGAGAGAGAGATTATCATCCATGGAGGTCAGATATGACCTATGGGACCGTGAAAACAAAACATTACAAAGGGTTTCATCTATGGAGAGGAGCTGTTAAATACATCTGAGTTAAGGACTGAGGGTCCAAAGAAGGGCAAAATGGATGAAACCTAAGGAGGAGGTGGGAGAGGTGAGGGGGTAGCCGGTTTTGGAGTTCAAACTCCTGGACAATGGCTTTACCTCCTTGGTAAACTTCCCATTTTCTTGTAGTACGCGCTTCACACACTTTTTGGAGTTCTATCTTCTTCTGCTTGAGTTGGGAGGGTGTAAGATCTTCTGCAAACCAAAGAGTGGTGCCTTTGAGTAATTTTTTATAAGTCTCTTGTACATTGTTGGGTGGTTCTTGCACACCATGCCATTGAACATGGAGGGGGAGATGGGGAGGGGGGAGTTGTGGATGAGTATTTTGTTGGCTAGTGCTACAAAAACCTTCACAAGAGGCTTCAAGTGCCATTTATTGAAATGAACACATCATATCTATTTTGTCCCTGAAGGTGTAGAAGGACCTTGTCCACAAGGCAACAATTTTGGGCCAAATAGGGCATCTAGAAAATAAGACCGAACAAACTAATCATTGACAATTGTTTTCTACCAGTGCCTTCCCAACCTTCTGTACCTGTGGAAGATTGAGAGAACCAAAATGCCTTTGATTGACATCTGGAAGGCACCAAATATACTTGTTTTGGCCCAAACACTGTTAAAAACCTCTGTCCACCAGATATCAATTTTGGGAAAAAGAAGTGCGCTTGTTTTGCCCAAAATTGGTGCCTTGTGGATAGGGTTTTTCTGTAGTTTTTGAAAAAAATCGAGCACAACATTAGCATTAAGAATACCATTTGAAAGCTAATGACACATCCTGTGATAATTACTTGCCTATACATTGACCCCTCCGTCTGGCAAGTTGGGACCCCCAACATCGTCACAGTAGATAGAGACTGACCCACAAAGCACTTGCACAATCATAGCTTTCAAATTGATCTAATGAACACCATGTCTCTATACCAAATAAAGATTCAAGGTAGCTAATAAACCTCACAATAAACTTGCCCATTAAGAACTAGAAAATTAAATTTCACTAAAATCCATGTATTTACACCAAATTTAAGTCAAGATACGAAAGTACACGTGGAACTGATATTATATTGATATATGAAATTACAAAAGGGGCTCATTACAGGTTTTCTGTTAGGAGGCACTGTGCAACTTCCTTGCTTCTTGCTTCAACATTAGGTAGGATAGAAGTTAGGATTGAGGTTGCTATGGCTTGTGGGTCTTCCACTCCTAAGGCTTGATTGATACCTACATGGGCCAAGACCTTGCCATAAAAATATATGCCAAAAGTGGCCATTGCAAGGGATTTGTTTACAAGAAAATCTACTTGTACCTTCTTTTAAACATGTATTGGATGCAAGGAGTTAATGGAAAATGTCTTAAAACCTTGCGGGGTAGGTATGCCCCGCTCACACCTGTCTTGTATCTTACCTCCCCGCACACAGGACATGAGGTAGCATGTGCATGCTCATTGCAGGATAGCATGCAATCATTGACACATGTATGCATGCGCTCATACTCCATTCCAAGTGCAGTGACATACGATCTAGCTCATCGACGATCTGGAGGCATGTGGTGATCAACTGGCAATATTTCGCCCATCAAACTACAACAAACATGCATACTAGTATAATTCCTAGAAGATGATACCATAAAGAGAGAGGGAGAGAGTATATAAAAGCCACATTCCATACTTATAGAAGTAGTGCATCGACACTTGCATTAATCCAACCGAATTTTTCTTTCAAGTTGAGTACTTCCAACGATGCTCGGAGCAGCGAGTACCGTGCACCGTTGTAAAGAGGTGTTCGGGCACTCGTCATCAATCTATCCTCCGTTTTCGTAGCCCGTTTAGTGCAGGGCTGATAATCCTCTTCGTACATGTCATGCTCATGAGCTAGTGACTCATCACACATGTTGAACATGTGCTCATCCTCTACCTCAAAGTGCGACGAAGACGCCATAGGAGCTGCCAACGTAGAGCCAACCGCATGATCACCATGCGGTGCACCCAAATCGCCGCTATTCAGCCTTGCACGTCGGTGCACCACCACCGAACATAGACCAATGGGGCACCTCCTCAAGTGACGGGTGAGTCGTGCTATCATCTCTCCGAGCGCTTTTTCGAGGATGCCAAAGCCTTTCGTTTTCCACATGCTACAAAGCAATGCGCCTCAAACGAGGAATTTCCCTTTGGAACTTGGTGCAAGGAGAAGGTAGGTTTTCCTTGAGCCAACAATCTTGCTCTGGGCCTCTAAGAGTGCCACAATCATCCCAGTCGATGTCTTGCACACGTGAATGGTTTTTTATTTAGTCATGTGTCCTAAAAAATAGATAATTAGAAAGACACTTAATTCCATTAGAAAAATTACATATAGTTGAAGTCAAAGGGAATAAATGACAATGAGTGTTAAAATTATTTTCTAACTAAAAGAGATTTAAAAAAATCAATTAATAAACATTTAAAAGTACTATAAAATAAAGTATCCATAAAAGTATAAAAATCTTCATAAAAAAACTCAAAAGGCTAAAAAATGAAATAATGTATAGCTAAGGGTGGGGGGGGGGGGGGTGGTTTGTACCCCCCCACTCCTACAACCTGGGATTCGCATGCATGTATCCGTTTGAAATGACTGGACGCGGTAATTAGCGCGGTAATAGGCACGATAATAGCCGCGGTAATAACTCACTCCTAAAAAAGGAAAGAAGGCAGAGTATACCCTGCGTTCCTGCTCTCCGCCATTGCTCCCAAGATTTCCCCCCACCCCCCATCTCCCTACCCTCTCTCTCCTTCAACAAGCCTCCCCCCTCCTCCCCCACCTCTCCCTTCCCCCTCTCTCCTTCTCCAAGCTTCTCAAGTTCGTCGAAGAGGGTTTCGTCCAAGTTTCGGCAAGGGGGTATTCCGCCATCTTCTTTGGACGCTCAACCTATTCGAAGCTCAACCGCCCTACAAAAAAGAGGTCAACACAAAAGCACATCCTCCCTCTTCCCCTTTTGTTTTCTACTACACACACACACGCGCACACACACACACATAAATTAAAAAAATAGAGAAAATAGAGAATCCATTATAACATACCTCGTTCATTAGGAAATGGTTGTTTCGCACGGCTTGTTTGAAATGGTTGCTTTGCTACGCACGTTTGGAAATGATTGATTTGTCACGCACGTTTTGAAACTGATTGTTTGGATAGTGTTAGTTGAAATAGAGAGAGAGAAAGAAATAAATGAAGAGAGAGAGAGAGAGAGAGAGAGAGAGAGAAAGAGAGAGAGAGATGTAAAGAGAGGGACAAAAATAGATAAAGAGAGTGAGAGAGGGAGAGAAATGTTAGATAAAGAGAGGTAAATGTTAGATAGAGAGAGAGAGAGAGAGAGAGAGAGAGAGAGAGAGAAATAGATAAAGAAAGTGAGAGAGAAACAGGGATAGAGGTACACAAATAGAGAGAGAGAGAGAGAATTAATGAGAGTCAGATAGAGATAGAGAGAGAGAGAGAGAGAGAGAGAGAGAGAGAGAGAGATTTAAAGAGAGGGAGATAAATGTTAATTAAAGAGAGAGAGAGAGAGAGAGAGAGAGAGAGAGAGGGGGGGGGGAGGGAGAGATAGAGAGAGAGTGATAGCAAAATAGGGAAAGAGGGAAAGAGAGACAGAGAGAGAGGGAAAGAGGGAAAGAGATAGGGATAGGGATAGAGAGAGTCCATGTTAGGTAAAGAGGGAGAGAGATAGGGAGATAGAAATAGATAGACAGATAGAGAGAGAGAGAGAGAGAGAGAGAGAGAGAGAGAGGGAGAGAGAGAGGGAGAGGGAAAGAGGGAGAGATAAGAAAGAGAGAGATAGGGAAAGAGGGAGAGAGATAGTGAGAGAAAGAGAGAGATATAGAAATAGGGAGAGAAAGAGAGATAGAAATAGGGGGAGAGAGAGAGAGAGAGAGAGAGAGAGAGAAAGAGGAAAAGGGATAGGGAGAGAGGGAGAGAGTGATAGGGAAAGAGGGAGAGAGATAGAGGGAGAGAAAGAGAGAGGTAGATAGAGAGGGGGAGAGGGAAAGAGAGAGAGTAGATAGAGGGAGAGAAAGAGAGAGATAGAGCGAAATAGGGATAGGAAAAGAGAGAGAGAAAGAGGGATATAGAGGGAAATAGGGATAGGGAAAGAGATAGAGGGAGAGAGAGGGAAAAAGGGATAGGGATAGGGATAGAGGGAGAGAGTGACAGGGAAAGAGGGAGATATAGAAAGAGGGAGAGAAAGAGAGAGGTAGATAGAGGGGGAGAGAAAGAGTGTTGGAATTAGGGTTGCAGAGAAACACACATAGCTTGGAGAAGACGAAGGAAGCTGTTGAGCCAGCAGAGGATCACACCCACATTTTTGCTCACACTCCTCATTTTGTAACCATTGATTGTAATAAATGTCTTTCCGACATTAATTTTGATTTGAGCCATTCATTAAGTAACGGGACTCAATTGAGTTTCCAGCTTGTAATCCCGAAGTAATTTCACTTGCTGATGTAATTAGTTAGAGATGTTCTCACCTCCAAGGCTGAGGTATATAAGCCAAAGTTTTTGTAACCTAAAGGGGGGAGAGATTATTAATCAAAGAGAGTTTTTTGAGCGCCGTGACTGTGTCTGAGAGAGAGTGAGAGAGAGAGAGAGAGTCTTATCTACTTGCTACGCGAGCTACAGAACCGCCATTAGAGAAGTGACACCGCCATTGTGTTAGCAACGGTGAGAGCTAGGCACAGATACCAAGAGTGCGCGCTATCGGCTTCTATGTGTGGTAAGTTCCTACGAGCTTCGGTGTGAGTTTTCTTCCAACTCGTGTGTCGGAATTGAGCGTTGTCGTGTTGTGACACGTACATAGTGGGAACGCATCCTACAAGAGTTATCTTGTAATTTTTTAGATACATAATTATCTTTCCTATAATGTACATATGCATATTTAAGTATAATAATAAGCTTTCTATCTCATCCTATTATTTTTCTCAAGGGTAACCTATTCTTACTTTACCATCAGAAAATACTATGGGAAAAGCATCAATAGCTCCGCCTCTTTAACTTGGGGCAAAAAGCATTGATTCTTTATTTCTACTATCTCATTATCATCTCACACCCTAGCTAGATCCTATATCTAGGGTAAACTCCAATATATATATATATTCTATGTATTTTTCATATTTTTCTTATATTTCTTTTTAAATAGCTACTAGGAGGGAATCATATCCTAGTGGGACACTAGGTGACATGATTTCAAAGATACACTTATTTTAATGCATTATTGCAAGCATGATTACAAAACTTTGTCAAGGAGCAATGTCATGCTTTCATATGGCATGAGGTGTCCTTTGGAATCAAATGAAAGTTTAGGCTAAGGGGACCACATGAAGACTTTTGCTGCCAGAAATGGACCCTATTTTGATGAATTTTTGACACAAGGTTCCAATCCGAATTGGAAAATGATTTTAAAATGAAAATCGTAGTTAATGAGCTGAAGTTTCTGCCCATATGTTTACTTTTTTATTTGGAGCTACGGTTGAGGAGATATGATCAAAATACTGGACCCCAGTCTGCCCACATCATGCAGGGACAACTCATTTCCAACTTTTCCAATTCCTGTTCACACTGGCTCCTCTCTTCTTGTGTAAACCCTTGGGGGTTCCCTTCACCTATAAAAGGGGACCTCTTCTTCCTTGGAAAGAACGGAAGCATTCAAGCCATTGATGAGAGGAATTCTTGAGGGAGTGAGTAGTAATGCCTAATTGTACTTAGTCCCATTAACATAAGCCCAAGCCTACACTTTCTCCTATAGGAAAACTAGCCATTCTTGTACGCCATCCTTGGAGGATCAACTCTAATCAAAGAAGGTGTTGTACTTGGCGTATCAATCAAAGTGGAATTATCCACTCTTCTTCTCTCTCCCATCAATAATGGTGCCGAAGGGTTTCAAGTAAGATGTGTTCTACATTGATGTTTTCTTGATTTCTTGTTATTTTCATTTTCATCTCTAATCCAACATATATATATGTATCTAATCTCATCTCCTTAACCAAACCTATCTCTCTCATTCTTAGTAATTCATCCTCTCTAGGTTCTCTTTGCTACAGGTACATCTCTCCCCGCAGTATCCTTATTGCCTACGGGCAAAAATAGGGCTTGGGAGGGAAACTTCTCATCTCTTCACTTCTCTCATATATACATTTCTCACATACTATCCTAGATGAATAACCCACATGATGATCATTTCTATCGCTTTCACTGTGTACAATCTATTAGAATTAACGTATGGATTAGCCGTAAAATACACTTTCAACAACGTATAGTGTTTCTCTTTGGCCCAGAAAGGCTCAATGAAATACTTCTATCATCGGATCCCATCATACTACCTCTCATAGACTATAACTTTTCTTTTGACGTAAGCGTAGTTATCTTGCTATGAACCAAGAGGATTTGTACACACAATTAATCCCAATCACTAGACAAAATATATATATTATGGTAAGCACAAAACTACAATTCCAAAGAACAATTCGTAGTCTATTTGGTCATCCAAGATTGAATGCCATTAACTCATCCATTAACCCTTTCATATTACCCATGATACGATATGACCATAGCCTTTATGTTTTCATCTTCGTATTGTTTTGACATTCTCTTTTGCGTTCTTTCTTTGTGTGTGTGTGAGTGCAAGAGAGAAAGGGTGAGTCTTCTTTGATTGAACTTCTTTCCAAACCCTAGTCTTCATGGCATCTATGGTTTAACTCCTTCATATAGTTTTTGTTGAGTTCTCTCACAAACTCTCACAGCCATAAGCCCGGTGCTTTCCTGGCAAGACCGCAAATTTCTCGACAGCGTGCAGCATATCTATAGAACCACAACGAGTAGAGCTACACATTAGTACCATCGGGATCAAGTTTCGGTCACATGTATTTTTCGGCTTGTCTTCATACGCGTTTACCGCACGGAGTGGTTATAGGTTGATTTTGCAGTTCAAGTCTTTAGGGTGTTGTTCTTACCTAGTGTATAAACTTCCCCTTGAGTTTGAGATCGATTCAATGATTCTAGATCCTGTTTCGTATAGCATTCATTCGTAGTACGGATTTCAGTCACTTGCGTATTTTAGAACTTAGATTTGATCTCCTTAGTAGTGATTGTCATTAGAAGGTCGAGTAGGTGATTTGACATCCACCTAGTTGTTTCCATGCGCCTGCGGGTCAAGCTCCGTCCTCGTCTGACAAATTCTGTTGTTGGTTGAGTTCTCGCTATTTAGCTTCCGCTAGTGGCGTAACCGCCTTAACATTTGGCGCCACTGCCGGGGACGAGAGCCCTAAGTAGGTGACCTTAGACTAATCCTACGAGGTGAGTCGTATAAACTACTTTGTATACTTTAGTTAGAAAAGATCTAGGAGTGGTGGACTCTGAAGATCTCGAGAGATACTAGGAAGTGGGGTATTCCTGGGTCTTCCATGTTGACAATATTTTTAGTTTAGCTTAGATTTGTTTGTTGTTTTGTTGGTGTTGAGTAGTTGTTGATAGAAGAAGAATTTGCTAGTCCGTGAGTGGCAGTGGATCTCTTTAAAATCACAATTACCAAACCCATTTTATGATTAGGAATAGCTTAGGTAGGACTTCATTTGATCCTGATCTAGAGCTAGTAATCATTGGAGTATTTGCTTGATATGGTTGATTGCATGTTAGATCACTAAACTGTCGAGTTAGTAGTGAAACTTGCAATAAACAAAAGACAGAGAAATTTTCTATGTATCTAGGAGTTGCTGAGCACTTGAGAAAGCTTTAGGAAGGATTCTGTGCCAAAAAAACTGGAAATCTGCAACTTTAGACATCATACGCGTATGATGTCTAAATGACCAAACAGAGACCAAAACAAAAATTTTGACTTTACCAGAGTGTTCAAAAGGGGGGTTATACCCTAATTTCAACTTAAAACAAGAGCATTAACACTCAAAGAAACCCAAAAAGACAAGTCGGAGTCCAAGAAACGCAAAGAATAGGAAATTTTGGATTCAGATCTTGTTTTTACATTCAAACCTGACAAAAACACTTAAAACTCAATTATAAACATTGGAGAAGGCTTAAAGCCAAGAATAGTCAAAATCTGGGATAAAAGACATCATACGTGTATAATGTCTCTTAGCACATCCACTGCTTATTTTTTATATCTGACCTGACAAGATTGTTACAAACACTGTAGAAAGCATAAATATCAAGTCTTGACCCAAATTGATGAAAAAGACATCATACGCGTATGATGTCTTTGACCTAATTTTGGACATATTTTGATACTTTGCCAACACAAATCCATTGTAATAGCTGTCTAGAGGTTATATTTCAAGTTTCATCCCATTTGGATCACAATTGACCCAAAACAAGTCAAAAGCGGAAAATTGCCAAGAAAAGCCTACATTAGCCATAACTTGCTCAAACAGAGTTCAAACTGAATTTTGTGAGTGGACAGAGCATAAGGGGGCTACTGAGAGTGAGCATAACCAAAATAGTCCAAATCTGTGAAAAAAGACATCATACGCGTATAATGTCTTTTTCAGCATAACTGCAACAAAATTCTCACTTGATGAAACAGAAGTTGTCCAACTGACAAGATTAAACAATTGACCAAGTATCAATCAGTTTGGATCAATTCTGACCACAAAAACTTGGGAAAACAAATTGCCGAGACGGAAAAGTTAAAGTCCTTTAGGGGAATTGCTGAATTTGAGATCGGGCAGGAATCTCCAGAATAGCCAACCAAAACAAGGGGAACAAGAAAGTGTCATATCAACCGAGGGAAGTGTAAACCAAAGCTGGGTACAACCATTAGAAACGATCTTTGAAGGAAGTGTTTCTAATACTTCTTCGGAGAGATCTTACGAGATTTTCACCGAACACTTGGAACATTTGAACCTGAACAACAGAGAAAATATGGCAACAGGACCATCAAACCCTTCCGCCACAATGAAGCTATTGTTCATAAAATACCAGTACGACAATGAGCAAGGTGCCAAGATCTACAAAGATGGAATGGACCGCTATTGTGTAAAGATAGAAGATAGACCTAGTGAGTTCAAGGACTTAGTGCCTGTGGGCTATAGCGGAGATAGATATCTAGATGACGAGGGTACCATGTACTTGGTAGTCCTAAACCCTAACATTGTGGACTACCAAAGCCAAAGTAGATGAAGAACTTGAGGAGAAAGCACCAATAATGAACTTCCCTGATGCGAGGTTAAGAAGAGAGAATGAAACTACAAGGATCAACACTGATAACATCTATGTGGGGCTATACAAATATAATAATGGGGAGCAAGATCTCTATTATAGATGTGAAGAACCCTACACTGGAGAGTTGACAGACCAAAAAAGACTTTATGTCATTACCTACACAGAGGGATCGGAAGTGAAAATTGCCGCTTACGACAAGTATGGGAGGTAATACTCAACAATGGGCAAGAAAGAATTAGAAGGATATACATACTTTGGGGGACCGCTACATCAGTATTATGTTACTTCTAGCTCACAAAGACCAGCACCAACAAATGGAGTGCAAAACCCAATGACAACAGGAGGACAAAGAATTCAGGCTGCTGACTCTTTCAGTTAACCTCAGTACTCGAAGCCCGGACCAATGGGATCATTACATTCCAGAGAGTCAATGGATACGAATCGAGGTAGTGCAGTTCCCATCCCCACATATACCACTCCAGGTCCAAGGTTCGAAGTGGAACCATCACATTTACCTCCTAGTAGTAGACTCAGGGCAGGGGAACCGACAAGGGTAGCCCATGAAGTCCATGATGCTAGAGAAAGCTTTAGCCAGGACACAGGAGCAATGAGATTGGTAGCAGACCATAGACGTATGAGACCATCTCAAGTAGCCAAGTGTATGCCAAAGAAGTATGGTGGTTCAGGAGATCCGAATGCACATGTGTCACTCTTTAGGCAAGTCTTAAGAGCTGAGCAGATAAGAGATTTCCATACACAATATGAGGGATTTGGTCTTACTTTAGAAGGTACGGCATTGACATGGTTTCAACCACTGAACAGAGGGGGATTCCATGACATTGACCATTTGCTAAGAGAGTTTGCTGAGGAATTCTCAAAACGAGGGATTAAGCACAATACAGTCTCACAAATATATGCTTTTAAACAGAGAGAACACGAAAAAGTGAAGGAAGATTCACTTCGCTTCAAACAATACATTGAGAGATGTCCAGTACGTGAACGACCACAAGATGACAGACTATCTGTTCTCTTTATTGAAGTATTGAGAAACGACACTCTCAAGAAGGACTTGCACTTGAAAGCTTGTACAAGTTTCGAGCAAGTAACGAGAGAAGCATTGTACTTAGTGGATAACTGTACGGTTTATGGAGAGGTGTCAGCGGATACAGATTTTGCATCCAGTAGCTCTTCCTCCGTAGCGAGCGAGACTACCACTAAAAATAATGTTCAAACAACAACCATGCCAAATGTAGAGCAAATGATAGAAGATGCTCTAAAAAGGATGGCACCATACCAAAAACCATTGCCAAAACCACTGAAATGGTGTGCTATTGAACAAAAATGGACAAACCATCCAACAGAGGAGTGCTATTACAACAAAGGGTATATAAGGGAGCGTCAGTATGCACCTCCTGCTCAATTAGCACCACCTCAGGTACATCCAGTACCTCGATACCCAACGGGAAATGTACCAGGACCTATGGGGATAGAAAGGCTGCAACCGGTATTGGGACAACAACCACCTTTACCAGGAGCAAGACCAGTGGGCATTAGATATGCACCAACCTTAGAGAATCAGGAAGAACAAGCCTTAGTGCCTGTTCAAGCCTATTATGAAGAATTTGGTGCACACATGTCTCCAACTGTGTATTACCCACCAGAAGAACCCAAACAACCAGAACCATGGGACATGATTGGGAATGTTGGAACACCAACAGTTACAAGTGCTTCTGATGAAGAGAGATACAATTTGGACGCAAGAACATTGATGTTCATAGCTCATGGAGGGTTAACAGGACAAAGACCATCCTATCCACAAAGGACGAATCAAGTGGGACCAAGACCAGCACTAGGACCCTGTTACAAGTGTGGAGGTGACCGTCTGATGAATGTTTGTCCACATACGAAAATCATTAGAATTAACGCTTATTGCACTGAGTGTGGGGTTACTCACTTCATTGTGGATTGTTCAAAGAATCCAAACAAAGTGCAAAAGACGACATTGAATATGCTAGAAACTATTCCTACCAATAGTGGGTCTGAAAATGAAACTCTGATACCAACGCAAGTTGTTACTAGAGCTCAAGCTAAGAAAACCACTAGAGATCCTGAGAATGGAAAGTTAGCGACTGAAGTAGATAGTCAAGGACCGCGGAGTCAGAGAAACACATGGAAAGCTAGAAAAGCACGCATGAAGTTGAGAAAAGAACGTGAAGACGCTATTCTAGCTGAGGTACTAAAGCGAACTAAAGATAGATTAGAAAAACTTGAGAGTCAAAACGGGAAATGAGAGATGAGCCCGGAAATAATGAAACAAAAGAGTATCAAAGAAACAACGAGCTTAAGCTCAGGGGGATCAGTGCTAGTCGACAAAGTACACAAACCATTGGACGCACTGATGAGAGCTTACGAAGCTAGGTTAAAGAACAACCAAACACAAGAACAGAGGTGGATGACATACCCAAATGCGGAATTGGAAAAGCAGAGACTTGGAATGTGCCAGAGAATGATCGAGACTGCACAAGCCTTATTAGAACCACCAAGAGAAACAATGAATTGTGGAACAGAAAACCCAATTCAGCAAGAGACTATCATTTCACAGGTAGCTGAAAAGACTCCCAGTGCACAAAAGCCTGAAAATACACACAAGGATGACCGCATAGTATTGAACACAACCAATCAGGAGATAGAGAGTTTTCATCCAGTCATACAGAGGATTTACGGAAGAGATGAGGATTAAAATGAATTTTGGAAGCAAGTGAGAGAGGCAAACTTTGCAAACGAGCTAAGTTGCCAAGCTAATCAGACAAATTGGGAAAAGGACATCAGGAATCCTCCCATAGTGGTATTTGAGGCAGGATCTCAAGTGGACTTGGATCTACAATCTTACTGGGGAGATGGGGGCTCTGTTAGAACAATGGAGAGAAAACCTCATTCACTGAATACCTTACCTTCATACTTAGGAGAGTATGAAGAAAAATCCAAGATTAGAGCACTTCCCTCACGAAGAATCTCATCAAAAAAAGTCATGGACTCGCAAGGATTGATAGAGATCTTGTCAACACCAGTGACATGCACTATCACTCTAGCTGAGCTTTTGAGGCTAAGACCACATATGTGGACCACTGTAGGAAAATGCTTGGAGAAATTTGGGATAAAAGACCCAACATCGAGACTGCAAGAGGGTATACAAGAGCTGAGCAAACCACAAAATAACGCTAAGCATGTACCCTTAAACAAGGTCGGAGAGTATTGCGAAGGTGAAGAGGGGAATACAACCTTACCAGTTGAATTCCAAGGAGTGAACAGGATGGCAATACGAGACAGCGAAGCTGGGGTAGCCATTGCTACAAAAGAAATCTGGAAAAAATGGGGGAAACCAGTAATAAGGAAGACTAGGTTGAAACTCCAATTAGTAGATGGACACATGGAGAAACCTATGGGGTTATTAGAGAAAGTCGTAGTGACTTCTTGCGGCATTGAATACGAACATACTTTTGCTATTGTCGATTTTGGCAAGGAGAATAACTATGATATCATACTGGGAAGACCATTCATGAGACAGTTGAAAATGGTTTAGGATTGGGGCTACGATCACATATACCTGAGAAATATGGAAACCACTACACGGGTGAACCTGAAAGACCATAGCTACAAAGATGTGAACCGAACACCGGTAGAGGTGTTTGATTCAGCTACTTTGGCGGGATCCAAATTTCCAGCTTGGTTAGGTAAGCCCAAGGAGTTATGGATGTGTGGATCCTCGAAATGTGGAAGTCTGAGGCGAGAAGAATATGTTTTAGAAAGGGCTATCGAAGACGAAACTTATATAGGAGAACCCTTTCCAGAGAACACTCTTGAACCATTAGAATGGACACACATTCTAGCAACCCTACATGTTTGTGCAATTCCGGATGGTCCCACAACGAAATTTTGCGACAAGGACGGGTACGACGTGGTTCCATACTTCATGTTGAGAACTGTACTCGAAAAAGAAACTGAAAAGAACGATACACTGGAAAAGGAAGATGAAGAAGAGGTGTTTCATGACATTCCCGATCATCCAAAGTGGGTCGAAGCAAAGGCAACTCAAAAAGCAGATGCCAGGACCATGGCACAATTTCTATATGAATACGTCTTTGTACGATATGGATTGCCAATAGAAATTGTGAGTGATCGAGGCACACATTTTATAAATGAAGTGATAGAGATCCTTCTAGATGAATTCATGGTAATCCATAGGAAATCAGCCCCGTATCATCCACAAGCAAACGGACAAGCTGAAGCAACAAACAAAACCATATGCACGGTCCTTACGAAGATTGTATCTGAGTCGAGAACTGACTGGAACCAGAAGTT
Organism: Adiantum capillus-veneris; assembly: GCF_014529385.1. NCBI lineage: Eukaryota > Viridiplantae > Streptophyta > Polypodiopsida > Polypodiales > Pteridaceae > Adiantum > Adiantum capillus-veneris. Next base: position 187,254,152 of record NC_140931.1, read on the forward strand.
GCATTCAACATTATGGGCATATAGGGTAGCATATAAAACATCAATAGGAACGACCCCATATAACATGGTTTTTGGGCTAAATGCTATCCTACCAATAGAATTCTTGATTTCAACCTTAAGGGTGGCTAAGGATCTAGAGTGGACAGGGCACGAGCTTTCTGATAGAATAGATGACCTGGAAAAGCTAGACGAGCTTCGCCTAAAAGCAGTAGCTTCTATCTACGCTCAAAAAAGGCGACAAAAAGAATTTTTTGATAAGCATGTGCGGACTAAAGAGTTTAAGGTTGGGGACTATGTCCTAGTTTACACTCTGAAACAGCATGCTAAGAAGCTTAAAAAGCGAGGGATGGGACCCCTGGTGATTAAAGATCTATCACCAAGTGGAGCCGTCAAGCTTGCTACATTAGACGGAGAAGAAATGCCCAATTGGATTAGTGGATGCAGAGTGAAAAAGTATCTTTTGCCGCTAACCCAAGACATGCTTCTCAAAATACATCAAGAAAAGCTGCGTGTCCAGAAAAAGAAAAAGATTGTGGAGGAAGCGCAAGTCAAGGCGAAGGAAAGAATGGAGAAAAGAAAACTACTGCACCAGAAACAGCGCAATGAAGGAGCAATACGAATAAACGCAGTCAGTATAACAGAAATGGATAATGACAAAGAAGAACCCATCATTGAATGCAAAGTAGGAACCAACCAAATCAAAGCTAGAGCACTATTGGATTCAAGAGCTCAAACTAACCTACTTTCACTCAGTTTTTATAGACAATTGACAAATGCCACTAAATTACAAACTGCCAAGCAAGAGTTAACGAGTTACTCTGAGAATTCAATCAAAACTGTCGGATGCACAATTTTACATATACAGATTAACCAGTATGTGTATCCTCATATGTTTTACGTGGTTGAAGACCAAGCTACACAACATCCATTATTGCTAGGACAACCATGGCAGAAGCAATACAATGCAATGATTGACTAGAGTTCTAAATGAGTGCTTATCAAATACGAAGGTGAAAGTCAATCAGTTAAGTTCACCAAAGGAGCAGAGCCAACTCCAAAGGAAGAATCCAAGAACAAAGGTAAACAACAACCAGAGAAAAAGAAGAAGCAATGGCAACCAAAAGTTTCTATACAACTGGATTGCTCTTCGACGAGGAACTCTCAACATTGGATAAGGAAGACAAGCAATAATATAACAGCTCAACCTTGGGAAAAAACGGAGTCAAAGTTGGTATGGAGACCAAAAAAGGTTGTGCCAGAGAACGCAAAGGTGGAAAACAGAGTCTTCAATACTAGACAACAGAGTGATTCCACACAATCAAGGACAGTGAAACAGATCTGGATTCCAAAGAAGTTCATGACGGCACAAAGCTATAGCAAGCAAATTTGGATCCCAAGGATTTGTAAACAGGAACTCCCTTCAGTACAATCCACGAAAAATCCTAGGTATTTCAAGGCGAGGAAATCAACACAAAGAACAAAGCAGGTTTGGGTCGCAAAGAGTTTGTGGCAAGCACAAGCGAAGCGGAAGCAGATTTGGATTGTGAAAAAGAACAACAAGGTAAAGAAGAATCCATCTACTGATTCTACTACCGAAGTGCCAACACCAACCCAAAACCCGACCACCAATCCTTCAATCAAACAAAGAGCACCTTTATTGGAAAGACTATTGTATCATCGCTCTACAATTGCATTGGGAACTTATGACCAAAACAACTACAATGCTTCGCCCACAGACACTTCATAGTCGTCCGGGAGGACTCAGACTAGGAGGGGGGGAGGTATATAGGTATACAGGAGCTACAAGCGACAAAAAACAAAGAAAAAAAAATTATATTACAAGGGCAGTGTCTTACATGATTTTGCAATTTTTATGTTTGATTGCGGATATTGATAATATTTATGCCCTTATATACCTTGTTTTGCAACAAGAAGAGATCAAATGATGAATTTGGGTCTCTATACGTGTAAATATCACTAAATAAGAGTGTTTTTGGAGCTAAAAAGTGGAAAAAAGTGGTAATCCAAGTCCAGAAATCACAAATAAGTGTATATTCATATACACAGGGTTACCACCTATTTATTGTGTATGTTTGGAATGTTTTGGCTTCAATTTGCTATTTTCCTTTATTTTTTATGATTTTCTTAATAAAAGTAAAAGAAAAATAAAAAAAGCAGGTGAAATGAGATCGGAAAAAAGAAAAAAATAGACGGTGATGGTCCTAATGACAAGGGCAACCCATGGTAAAAATTGGGTACAATTCTGAAAAAGTTGCGAAAAGTCCGAAACGGCAGAATTTTGGCAAAGTGGACGAAATTCTAAGAAAACAGGTCAAACGGAGTCCGATTTGAGAAATTTCATATCCTAAAGCGCATCTCACAACAAGATAGGAGCACATGACAAATTTGGTGGCAAGTGAACCGGGAAGTTCGAAGTTAAGTATTTTTCACATCACTTTCAAGCTCATTCACACTATTACCTTCTTGGAGAAGAGCAGAGAGCCACAGGAGCACAGATCTTCTACGACCTTCTACGACTTCCACGAGAGCTCAAAGGACACCAGACATGAGAGGTAGACTCGTTGCCATAAGCTTTTGATGCTTATCATTAACTTTTGTCGCGAAAACTGACCAAAACCAAGAAACAAGAGCAGATGGAGAATGGGGTAGAATGCTAGGTAGTGGCACAACCGCCTAACCACACCTTGCAAGAACTTATAGGTGGGTTACCCTAGTATAGAAGATGGGTTTCTAACACTCAAAGCTTGAGAAAGAACGACTGGAGAAACCCTAGGTCAACAGAGCCTGCAAGAGGCAAACAGGAAAAAGTTGTCGAAACAACACGAAACTTCACAGGAAGTTCAACCACATCAAGGACAATGCAACCATAGAATATCTCCAAGTTTGAATCACAAAAAGTAGGTCGGAACAACCGATTTGGCTGCGAACACACAAAGCGTCATTTTGGCATAACGGCTGAATTGACGACCGAATGAAATGAAACTTCACAAGCAGCTTCAAGTAACTATCGATGACTTATGTTTGCAAGCAAAACCCAAAAGAAAGCTGATTCACTTACCGATGGTGAAAAAGACGCTTTCGGGCAACCAAAAGGACAAAGATGGAGAACGGGGAGCCAAAGTCAAGTTCAACCAAATAGATGGCTTCACATCATATCCAATGACCTGGAAATGCAACTCTCGAGAAGAAAAGTTGAAGAAATTCAACTCCAAGGCAAAAAGACGACTTCGGAGACTGAAATGCCTATAAGGGGGCTTTTTAGCTAAACTGATGACTTTTTAAGTTGAAAACTAGTTAGCAGGGCTTAGGGCACTAGCACAAAGCATTCTTTGCACAAAAAGACCAACATTTCAAGAAAAGACATCATACGCGTATGATGTCTCACAGCATGAATTTCACATCCATTTCAACAGTTGAGTACATAGCCTCATTCCACATGTCAATCACATCCTATGAACCAAGTATAATGAGAATTGGAGTTAGAAAACCCAAGGAAAACCAAAAAAGACGCAAAGTAAGCCATAAAATTGATTTTTGGTCCTAATTTTGTCAAAATAACTCCAAACTCATTGAAACTTTGTAGGATTGTTGCTAAACACATCTACAAGCTATCTGGAACCAAAAAGCACCATTTTGACACAAAAGACATCATACGCGTATGATGTCTATTTGCACTTACAGAGCCAAAACTGCTCATTTGTCATCATACATCCATTATATATATCTAATACATGCTACATATGAAATTTGGAACCATTTGGTCAAGAGGATCACCCCATTCGCCCAATTGAGGGAAAATCCTTCACCTAAAGCCTATTTTTGGCCCAAATCCAACATACTCAAGTCCAAACCAAGATTTGAGTAGAGACAGTCCTTCACTAGTACATGGGGAGTCCACAGAACCAATCCCATGCAAAATTGATGAAAAAGACATCATACGCGTATGATGTCTCCAGAGCCATTTTTAGCCCAAAATCTATCCAAACTTCATAAATGCACTGAATAAGCCTATCTAAAGCCAAATCCAAGCTTATAGAGAAATTTGGTCCAAAAATATACTAAAAGACATCATACGCGAATGATGTCTCACTATGTGATTTTGGCACCTCAGGGCTTCAACCACCAAACAGAAGTGATCTACATGCCATTTGAAAGTGAACCACCAAGTTTTATCCAATTTGGATCATAAAATCCAATTCCCTTTCAAAATTTTTCCAAGAGCCGGAACTGGACTAAATTGGACAAAACTTGACCAAATGGGATCCAAACTCAAATCCAAGCATATGATAATCATGTATACACTATCAGCTACAAGCACAACCAATATGAAGTCATTTTGACACAAAAGACATCATACGCGTATAATGTCTCCAGCATGACTTTGAGCCCATTTTGCATATTTTTTCACCTACCTTGCATCCTTAGGCCCTGAATAGCTCATGTTTCAATTTTCAAGTCATTTGGATAGTTAAAAGCTTCATTTCGGCTTTCAGTACTAAAAAGACACTAACTTCTGAAATTGGAGTTACAGGATCCATGGATTCCACCAAGTCATCGGCAACGAAGAGAAAAAGACCGACAATCAAAGATGCTATTGCAGAAGCGGAACCATTTGACATTCCAGCAGAAACCCTCAAGCCAACCAAAACTTGGGTGGAGGAAGCAGTATTGGAGAAAGAGGGAATAAAGATCTACCAGGGGACTTTCAGAGATCCTCAAGGGCAAGCGGTGCATGTACCGATGATCCCACAGGAATTGGTAGATTATAGCAGGTCAGAAGACATCAGCAGGTACCTGGAAAGGGCAGACTTGCACAGCTTCTTCACCTCGAGACCATCAGGTGTGGATACAAGAAGAATGTGCGAGTTGGCAACATCCATTCAGAAGGATGGAAAAGCCACATTGACAACCCTGGATGGAGAGAAGGTAGAAGTACAGATAACTCCACAGCTAATTGCAGACGCATTGAAGCTGCACAACAAAGGGAGCTTGGTCAGGGAAATAAGGGAGGCCATAGAGGTTTATGGGCCCAAGAAACAGAATGCGACCTATGGAGATATGGCGGACCCAAGAGCGGCAACCCTTTGCCGACTGCACAACCAATTTCTTCATGTTTGCAGTAAAAGACCGCAAAAGTATACGACACCACCCCATGCCATTGCGACCACCATCACATGGGCATTAAAGAGAAATATGCCAAAAGAGGTGAATTACGCTCAACATATCCATGAGCAAGTAATTGCCATGCACAACAAGAAGCCAAAATACATAGGAGGAGCGGAAATTCTGACAAGAATAGCTTATGAAGCTATTGGAGCTAGAGATCAGTGGCCAAAGGCTCCCTCCTAGAATGAGTGGCTTAGAGAAGCCGACGAGGAGGAAGAACAGCTTGAAGTATCCAAGAGGTCATCCACAAGAGCACGCCGGAAACTAGAAGTAGTTTCAGAACCTGAAGAGGATGTGGACGAGCCACTTAAGAAGAAAGTAAAGAAGAAGGTTGCTCCCAAGCAAACCAAAAGTTAGAAAGCGGCAAGAATGGAAAGATTAGTGGAGCAGTTTAGAGCGGAAAGAGCTTTAAAGGGTGACTTTGAAGAAAAGTGGGTGCCAAACCCCACTAAAGTCGGAACTGGCTCGGCCAGGCCACATATTGATCAATACGATCAATATATTAAAGCTTATGAGGAGTCAGAGGCTATTTTGGAGCAGCAATCTGTCGAGCCATACACTGAAGAGGAGGTACAGCAATTAAAAGCTGAGCTGAAAAAAGAGGACAAGGGGAAAAGGAAAGTAGATGGGTCTACTAAGCCTCAAGAGAAAGATGGGCAAGCCGACAAAGGGAAAGCCAAGGAAGCTGAGGACAAACATCCCTCTATGACTGATGTACCAAGCCCGAAGAAGACGGAAAAAATTGTGGAAGAGACCACAGTAGAGGTGGACACAGATGTTTTGGAAAAGCCAGAAGCCGAGACCAAAGAAAAGAAGATAGATCGAGTTCAGCAAAAGAGAAATGATTATGAGGATCTGGTAGAGATAGGATACACCAAAGAAGAGGCCCTTGAGGCAGTTTATGGGATCACCCTACAAAAACAAGATGAACGGAGAGGGACGGAAAAAAAGACAAAGAGTAAAAAAGAAAGTGAAGAGAAACTGGACGAACCGAAAGTACTAGAAGAGCCAAAGCCAGTGGAGGTGGTGGCGGAAAGAGCTTTAGAGTTGACAGATGATGATGAAAAATACATGCACATGGTGCATGAACTGCTCAGCAAGATAAAAGAAAGGTCCAAGGCAAAGGAAGTAGAGATTGAGACAGCCAAACAATGGGAAGCGGAGTTGCAGAGAAATTTAGAGAATGCTATGACTGAATCTGAAAGTCATAAAGCATCACTCTATGATGCGGAAAACGAGAGAGACGGCTTGATACTCCAACTAGCCGAGGCTTCAAGAGAAGTAACAAGTGCACAGGAAGCAAGGGAGCGAATAGAGGATGAGTTGGAGGCGGCTAAGGATGAGCTCATTGAGCTAAGGGAAAGAGTCGAGCTCCAAGAAAGAACAATCACTAGACTCAGGTCTACCCCTAGAGCTAGCAGAGCAGGAACCGAACAAGGGGGAGCTATCGTACCAGTTTTGGAAGACCAGGTCCGAAGCTTACAAAGAGAGCTAAGATTAGAGCAAGTGCAAAGGTTGCACATTGCGGAGGGATCATTGGCAGCAGAGGAGAGGCTCACATTAGAAAATCAAACACTACGGACAGAGAATGAGGCCCTCCACAAACAGCTCCAAGATCGACAAGAGCAACAAAGAAGAGAGACAGAGACACCACAAGAAGAATCAGGTGGAGCAGCCATAGAGCTACCAGAAACTGGAGAGGCAACCACAATTGAAGATCCAGCCCTAGCTCAAGAGGTGGCCTCGACTTCAAGAATCTCTGAAGAAGAAGAACAAAGGCTCCATGACCAAATAGAAAAGTCAGCAGAGGAGAGTGCCAAGGCGGATATGGAATGGGAGAGGAGACTCCTAATCTTCATTAGACTTCAGGGACTATACACAAAAGTGCTCCATGAACAGTGGATGCAACCCAGCCTGCCTTTCCCTTTGATGAAATTTGAAGTGCTAAAGATGAAAAAGAGACTAGAAGGGGAGCAGTATGTCGCTCTTTACGAAGGCGACATCACAAAGGAGGAACAATCAAAGAAGATAGTAGATTCACAACCTAAATGGAGGAAAGGTTGGCTGAACAAATACCCATCCTACCTCATCTACTTGGTGGAGGCACCAAAGGAGATTCGGGAGGATGCAACCTTCTGCCCGGTGCCAAGAGTCAGAAACTGGAAAGAGCATGGCAGGATTGCAGAAAAGAAGCCAAATTGGCTTAATTATCCCAGGATGCCAGGACCAAAGGCATGAGAGAGAATAGGTAAAGCCTACATGGTGAAAACCCTAAAGGGCACCATCAAGCTCTTTACTGGCTCTCCTGACCTTTCATGTGAGATGCTCAAGAAAATCTGCACGACTCTCTTAGCTTGCATTGAAGTGTTCGCGCCAGATAAAGCCACGACCTCGAGTCTACTATCGACGGCTAACACGGTGTCTGATATGATGTACGATCTTTCATTGCAGCCTTCTCCAAAAGTGTTACACCTCCTATACCAAAGGATTATGTTTTTTCCTAGCTTCCACATGAAAACATTCGAAGAAGCTTTCTACACCAACTTTTTCACCCACGAAGGCAAAATATTCGGCCCAACCTTGACCATCGGCAACCTACGATACGAATCACATTTGCAGATGCTCAAGACGACAGGACATTATTGACCAAGCATGAAATTCATGTCAGGGACGACATGAACGCGAAGGGGGGGGAGTGTTGAGCCAGCAGAGGATCACACCCACATTTTTGCTCACACTCATCATTTTGTAACCATTGATTGTAATAAATTTCTTTCCGACATTAATTTTGATTTGAGCCATTCATTAAGTAACGGGACTCAATTGAGTTTCCAGCTTGTAATCCCGAAGTAATTTCACTTGCTGATGTAATTAGTTAGAGATGTTCTCACCTCCAAGGCTGAGGTATATAAGCCAAAGTTTTTGTAACCTAAAGGGGGGGGAGATTATTAATCAAAGAGAGTTTTTTGAGCGCCGTGACTGTGTCTGAGAGAGAGTGAGAGAGAGAGAGAGAGTCTTATCTACTTGCTATGCGAGCTACGAAACCGCCATTAGAGAAGCGACACCGCCATTGTGTTAGCAACGGCGAGAGCTACGCACAGATACCAAGAGTACGCGCTATCGGCTTCTGTGTGTGGTAAGTTCCTACGAGCTTCGGTGTGAGTTTTCTTCCAACTCGTGTGTCGGAATTGAGTGTGCAGCGTATCTATAGAACCACAACGAGTAGAGCTACACATTAGTACCATCGGGATCAAGTTTCGGTCACCTGTATTTTTCGGCCTGTCTTCATACGCGTTTACCGCACGGAGTGGTTATAGGTTGGTTTTGCAGTTGAAATCTTTAGGGTGTTGTTCTTACCTAGTGTATAAACTTCCCCTTGAGTTTGAGATCGATTCAATGATTCTAGATCCTGTTTCGTATAGCATTTGTTCGTAGTACGGATTTCAGTCACTTGCGTATTTTAGAACTTAGATTTGATCTCCTTAGTAGTGATTGTCATTAGAAGGTCAAGTAGGTGATTTGACAGCCACCTAGTTGTTTCCATGTGCCTGCGGGTCAAGCTTCGTCCTCGTCTGACAAATTCTGTTGTTGGTTGAGTTCTCGCTATTTAGCTTCCGCTAGCGGCGTAACCGCCTTAACAGAAGCTCAAGGCACACAATAGAGAGTGTGTTACTTAGTGTGCAATGGAAAGATAGATAGCCCTAGAGTGATGGACGTATATACACTGCACGGGGGGAAAAACCTCCTAAAGAGGGAAAAAATGCCCCGGCGGTCCTAGTGTGTTCACACGCATCACTACCACATATATATGGTAACAAATCCCCCCTAGAGTGATGCGGTGAACAAGCTGGCAAATGAGTAAAGGGAAGTGCCATGCTCTGAGAACAGAATCAGTCCACAAAGGGGAGTAAGCCCAAGCTTTGCGGAAAGCTTCAAGCTTCTCATGAGACAATGCCTTTGTGAAAAGATCTGCAAGGTTGTCCTGTGTTGGCACATAAGCCAAGCTGATCTCTCCTGTTGAGAGCCTCTCCCTGACATAGTGGTAATGCACCTCAATGTGCTTTGTGCGAGCATGAAAAACTGGGTTCCTCGCAACTGCCAATGTGCTCTGACTGTCATTGTAGATAGTGTTGGCAGTGTCTTGTCCAACACCCAAATCAGCGATAAGGCGTCTGAGCCATACACACTCAACCATAGCTGTGAAGACTGCCCTGTACTCATCCTCACAACTCGAAGTGGCCACAGTAGGTTGCTTCTTGCTCAACCATGATATACATGAACTGCCAAGCATGAAACAAAAACCACTTGTGGACACTCGCGTGTCAAAACAACCAACCCAAGCTGAGTCCGAAAAAGCATGTAAGTCTAGCGGCAATGATCCCCCCTTGGGATAAAACAAGCCAAGATGTAAAGTGCCACTAAGGTAGCGGAAAATCCTCTTGACAGCCTGCCAATTCTTAAAACCTGGGCTATGCATAAATCTGCTGACCTGTGAGACTGCAAACTCAATATCTGGCCTTGTGTTGCATACATAAATGAGGCAGCCAACAGCAGTTTGGTAAAGAGTGACATCAGCAGGATCACCAGCATCATGTAGACTCAACTTCAAACCTGTTTCCATGGGAGTGGCAATAGGTTTTCAATCCTCAAGTCCAAACTTACATAGAAATGTCTCTATGTAACTTTTTTGACACAAGGCAATACCACCATCACACTACTTAAATTGTATACCCAAATAATGATGCAACAACCCCAAATCTTTCATCTTGAAAGTAGCATTCAAATCAGCCTTAAATTCAGGAATATGTCTCTCATTTGGTCCAGTGATCAAGAAATCATCAACATAAAGAACCACAATGAGAAGTACCTCACCCTCACACTTTACATACAATGTGATTTCTGTTGGACTGTTACGAAAGCCTTGTTTAACCAAATGAGTGTCCGCTTTCTCATACCAAGCACTATGAGATTGCTTCAACCCATACAAAGCCTTGTTACATTTGCACACTTTGTCCTCTTGTCCTTTTATGACAAAACCGCGAGGCTGCGTTACATAAACTTTCTCAAATATGTCACCATTCAAGAAAGCAGTAACAATGTCTGATTGATGTACATCCCAACCAAATGAGCTGCCAATGCACATAGAAAACGCATAGTAGTCATATGACAAGTAGGAGAAAAAGTCTCTTCATAGTCTATGCCTTTTTGCTGTGCATAACCTTTTGCAACAAGTTGAGCCTTATGGCAATCGATCTCACCATCCAGCTTGTGTTTCAACTTGTAAACCCACTTCGTACCAATGGCCTTTTTGCCAGGAGTCAAATCACATAAAGTCCATGTGTCATTTTCTTTAAGTGCATCATATTTTGATTGCATGGCAGCCATCCAATTTTCTGAATTTTGTGCTTCATCAAAAGTCAGAGGCTCCTCAACATCATGTTAGCTAGACACAACCAAAGCATAACAATTTGATGCATAAGATGCATAGCGAGAGCCTGAACAAGTACGAATAGACAAAGGTGCATCCAATTTACTGTCACACAAAGTGTGCACCAGCCATTTTGGCATACCTCTAGCCTGCTCATTTTCATCCCTTTCCTCATCAAGTACATCATGTACATCTGCATCAGTAATAGGCTGATCTAGAACACTTTCAGAAACCCCCATAGGCTGTACATTTTCCTCATTGGAACTTACACTCGTATTTCCACCACTGAAAAGAGGCAACAAAGTGTCATAAATGTCCTGTGAGCTTACATTACTGTCTCTAGTACATGACAGCCAGGGCTGAACAGAATCTTCCACAAACACTACATCCCGTGAAACCAGAATACGTTTTTTTGCGGATGATACAACCTGTAACCTTTGCTTTCAGCACTATAACCAACAAAAATACATTTGACAGCCTTATCATCCAATTTTATGCGTTGCACTTGTGGCACCAAAGCATATGCCAAATAGCCAAAAACACGCATGTGCTCAATAGAAGGCTTTCTATCATGCCATGCTTCATATGGAGTAATAGACTGCAAAGCTTTTGTAGGACACCTGTTAAGTACATAAGTGGCACACATAATGGCCTCAAGCCAAAACGAATGCGGCAAAGCTTGACTTTTGACCATACATCGTGCCATTTCCGTTAGTGCGGATGTTTTTCCTCTCAGCAACACCATTTTGCTGAGGTGTATAAGGCACTGTACATTGGTGTTTTATCCCACGACTAGCCAGAAATGCATTAAATTCATGAGACATATACTGCCCCCCTCGATCAGAATTGTAACATTTAATGGCCTAAAATCTTATGTGTAGCGGAAATTAGCATGAATATAGTGGGCATTTCATTAGAATAGATTCCTAATGAGAATTACAAGAGTGCTTGGGTGGAGAGAGCAACAAAAAGCATAACACCTAGTTAGATAGCATCAACAATACTTTCAAAAGAGAGAGATATTAAGCTATTGACAACAGTTGAGGACCGGATTTGCATGGAGCCGGTCCCCCCTCCAAAAGGCTTTGTATTATGGTTTCTCCCATCAAGAGAGACATTGTACAATACAATTCTTTGTGTTCCTTCAAGACTAGCTAGTGCAATGAAGATGGAAGCTTCATACACCAAGCAAAACACTTAATCAAACACAACTTGAATTATCCCCGTTCTCAGACCCAAGACCTCACACACCTTCGAAGATGGTGAGAGCTAGCAGGGTATGAGAGTAGATTGAGAGGAAAAAGAAGTATCTTACGAGAAAGAAGTACATCTCCTCACATAATCACTCATATTAGCATAGCTTAGCTTAGTAATTAGCTCGGTAGAGAAGATGAGCATGCATTGAAGCTTGGCTCTTGGTTGGATTTGCATCCACATGCCAAGAGAGTGTTGATGTAGGCTTCTATCTCACAAGCTTGGAGTAGGTGATGAGCTCTCCATTAAAGCTTGGGAGGAGATAGAGTATTTTCCCTTCACACATGGTCAAGTGTGAGAGTGTGTGTGTCAATGCCAAGCAAAAATCAGCCCCCCCTCTCTCTTGGGCGAGCCCTAGCTGCTAAATAAGTCTGGCCTTTGCCTCATTGGACCTCCCCAGGTCAAGCCAATAGGAATTAAGCAGCATAAGTGATAGCCTTTAGACATGTGTCCCCCTTTCCCCTTTTGTGAGAGCTTTAGGTAATTAAATAATTAAACTAAACTCTCATTGGACCCCTTTGCCTCCTGGCCAATAGGAATCAGGCAAGCCATGGGGCTCCTGAATGCTCATTGGACCCCTTGGGAGACTGCCCAATAGTCTTCTAGGAGACTTAATTCTCATTGGTTTCTTTTATTAAATGTTTTTAAATTAATTAAACTAGATTTACTCTAGCTTAATTCTCATTGGTCCACTTCAAGGGTCTTCCAATAGGAATTGGGCACACCTTGTGGGCATCTGGCCTAGGGAGCTGACATGTGTCCCTCATTCCCTTTGTGTAAAGGGAGCCTGTGTGTGTGTGTGTGGCTTTCTCTCTCATCCCCTAGCTTTGGGGCTCGCCCCCTCCCATGTAGGGATGTAGAAAGACTTTTTGGGCACACACTAAGCATCCAATTTTCCCTAGGGTTGACCTTTGGACACAACCTTTGAATTTTGGAACCTTAGCATTTTGGAAGTCTTAATGGGCTGAACCTTAGGGTCTTTTTGGCCCATTGTTTCACATGGCTCTTTTGCAGATGGCCCCCCCTTTGGATCCCTATTTTCCCTCCTTTGGATCCCTACTGTGGCCGGTCTGCTAACTTAACCAATATTCTAGCTTTTTCTCCCTTGGCACTTCCCCACATTAAATGATCAGTTTAATATGAGAAAATCATTTAGGAGAATTAGATATTGATTATTATGACATTACCTCTCTCTTGAAATCATAGTCGTCCTCGACTATGGTGTAGAGAAGATAAAGCATATGCATGAGTCCTTTTCTTAGCGGGTAGAGGATCCCTATGTTACCCTACGACATCATTCCATAATGGATGACTAGTCCATTTGGTGCTTGAGAGCCTGAGGCTGCCGCAAGCATGTCTGCACATTAGTCCTATCAGTCTTCCATAGTAGAGTGACAAGCTCTACTTGGTGTTTGGGAGACGTCGTCTCCGCAAACTTGATCTAAGCATGCATACTACTTCATTTTTGTGTACAAATCAAGAAAAAGAGAGTCTTATAAGACAAAAATTTTTGTTCATTTTTTTTAACATTTTGTACATTTGCTTACTCTTGGGAAGCATTGTAAGCATTGACAAGGTTTAGGTTATCCTTTAATTGTATGCCTTGCATCCATCTAGCATCTTCAAAAGGATAATTCTTAAACTTAATAAGATATCGTCGGATAGTCTTACCGCCTCTTAATACCTTGTCTTCATGTCGGAGAATGGACTCGGGCTGCAGCACCTCCTCGTGGTCCTCGATCTCCGGTGGGTCTTCAATAGTTAGTTCTTGAGGTGGCTCTCCTTTGTAAGGCTTTAAGAGGCTCACATGAAAAGCATTGTGTATGAGCCAATGATTGGGCAACTTAAGTTGATAGGCCATCTCATTGATTGGCCTAAGAATCTGGAAGGGACCATAATACCTTTTTGCTATTTTAGCATAGTACTTTTGGTGGCCCGTAGGATTCTTGCCCGTCGTGTGCCTTAATCGAGCCTTGGGAAACTTTAACAAGACCCAATCGTTTTCTTTAAAGGCTTGGGCTCTTCTGTGCTTGTCAGCAGCAGCCTTTTGCCTTTGCTGTGAGATAGAGATAGCATCCTTAATCTTTTGGAAAGATTCTTGTAGGTCTCGGCTATACTCATCTGCAGCGAAGATCTTCCCATGTACCTTAAGTAGCAAGGGACTTTTTGATCTTCCCTCAATTACCTCGAAAGGTGCTTTTCCTGTAGAAGTATGTACAGTGTTATTGTAAGCATACTCTACTAAAGGTAAGTACTTCTCCCATTGGGATCTTTGATCTACTTCCGTTACATAGGCTTTTAGTAGATCAAGAATGGTTAGGTTAGCTATTTCACTTTGGCCATCAGTTTGTGGATGATAGGCCGAAGAGAAGTTTAGCCTTGTTCCTAAATTCTCAAAGAGACCCTTCCAGAAATTACTGGTCATTCTAGGATCTCTATCCGACACTATGGACATTGGCAAGCCATGGTACTTGAAAATTTGTGAAATGAAGAGGGTTGCCATTTGATGGGCTTTGATAGTCTTTTTGACAGGTATAAAATGAGCTTGTTTACTGAACCTGTCTACTATCGTCCATATTCCCGTATTCCCATGGATAGACTTAGGCAATCCAAAGATAAAATCCATGGATATGCTCTCCCACGGTGAATTAGGGATTGGCAAGGGTTGAAGCAATCCAAGTTGCTTCCCTCTATCAAATTTTGTCTTTTGACATACCACACATTTGGAAACATACTCGTGTATGTTCACTTTCATGGTAGGCCAATAGAAATATGTTTCAATTCCCTTTAGGGTAGACTGAATCCCTCTATGCCCCGCATATGGGGGAGCATGAGATTCATACATTACTTTCTCACGTAGTGAGTTAGTAACGCATAGTCTATTGCCATAGAGAAGATAACCATCTTGTAAAGTAAATGGTTCTTCTTTCTTCCCTAATGCAAGGGCTGAAATCACATCTCTAAAATCGGGATCAATAGCATACTCATCTATCATTGAAGATAGATCATTGTGAGTTGCTATGGAAACCGCATTCACTCTCGGTCGTCTTGAGAGTGCATCGGCTACTTGATTATGCTTGCCAGCAATGTGAGCAATATGAAAATGAAATTGCGAAAGGAAATTTGCCCACCTCATTTGTTTGTCGGAGAGCTTGGTCTGCGTCATGAAGTACTTAAGACTTTGGTGATCCGTTCGCAGAATGAAAGGAGTCCCCAATAAATAGTGCTTCCATGAGTCTAAGGCATGTAGAACTGCAAGGAGTTCTTTTTCGTATATGCCTAGAGCTTGCTCAACAGGGTCGAGCCTTCGACTCTCATAGCCTATGGCATGCCCTTCTTGGAGCAAAACAGCCCCAAGGCAATCACCACAAGCATCACATTGGACCTCAAATGGTTTTGAGAGATCCGGTAGTGTAAGCACAGGTTGAGAGATAAGCTTTTCTTTAAGCTTTTCGAAAGCATTGTTCTCCTTAGCAGACCACGTATACCTAACATTTTTCTTTGTTAGGTCATGTAATGGTCCCGCAATTTGTGAGAACTTTTCTATGAAGCGTCTATAGTATGCACACATACCTATAAAGCTTCTTAGTTCATGAAGATTCCTTGGTTTAGGCCATCCTTTTATTACCTCTAACTTGGATGGATCCATTTGGATTCCATCTTGAGAGATAATGTGACCTAAATATTGAATCTCTTGCAAGAAAAATTCACTTTTCTTTCGATTAACATAAAGTTTACTCTCTCTTAAAACTTGAAATATTACCTGGAGGTGTTGCTTGTGTTCCTCCAATGAATTAGAGTAGATGATAATATCATCAAAGAACACTCCAGTGAAGGTTCGATGAGGCCTGAACAGCTTCTCCATCAAGCGGTTGAATGTGGCTGGTGCATTAGTCAAGCCAAAAGGCATGACAATGTATTCGTGCTTATCAAATAGGTCTTCTACCCGTGGAACGGGAAACCTATTCTTGATAGTGATCCTATTTAGTGCTCTATAGTCGACACACATACGATATGTGCCGTCTTTCTTTTGCACTAATAGCACAGGTGAGCAAAATGGAGATGAGCTAGGCCTAACCATGCACTTCTCAATTAACTCATGCACTTGCCGCATAATCTCCTCTTGTTGAGCTTGAGAAACTCTATAAGGAGGTTTGTTAGGCGGTGAACTTCCTGGAAGAAGTTCAATTGCATGGTCGTCATTACCTCGTTTAGGAGGTAGCTCACAAGGGATGTCGTCAATAAAGACATCTTGAAACCCCTTGAGAAAATTGGATAACTCTAATTCCTTTTGGTTGCTTTTATTTTCTTTTGCTAAAGCATTAGGTTCATTTTGAGAATCTTTAACAAAAATCATGTACACGGAAATAGAGCTCTTTATTGACTTGTTGAAAGCTGGTGTATGTACAATGGGGATGGTGTTACCCATCTCCTTAGCATCTATATACATGTCCTTTTCCCTGAACTTAAAGGAGATTCTCCTTTCAGGAAATTTAACATGGGCAGCCAGGCGGTCAAACCATGGTGCCCCTAGGATTACATCCTCATGCTTGAGAGGAGAGATAAAGAAGTCCTCTTTGTCCACATAGCCTTGGACATGAAGCCTCAATTTCCCGATTAAGGGAGTGACTGAAGCTTCTTGCCCCTTGAAGGCACTGTCTGCGGGTAGGATATCTCCCATCTCGTAGGATTGTATGCCTAGCTTGGTGGCTAACTCCATAGATATGAAATTGTGAGTAGAACCAGGGTCAAAGAGAATAAAAGCATCATGTTCTCTTACCTTTCCCCAAGCATGGCATAGAGGAGATCCTTTGTGGTGAGTTTGGTGAATCTCCTCCTCTTGGATTTCAACCAAAGAAGCTCTAGGAGGATCTTGGCGGTTGTTCTTTTGGGGACAAGCGCGGTACGCATGCCCTTGTTCGCCGCACTTGAAACACCGGTTATCTTTACGATAACGCTCAAGCTCTTCAGGAGAGAGTTTATTCTTTCCTTTGTAAACTCCCTTCTCTTTAGCTTTGTTGGAATTGCCCTTAGGAGACTTTTGGACATTGTCCTTCCCCTTAGGCTCATTGGAACCCTTGTTTTCCGGGGGCTTATTATTTCTTTTACCCCCCGTTTGGAAATTGATTCGCGAGGCCACCATAGTATGGTGTATTACCGCCGATATGGTACGTGGCCTTTGGGAGTTGACATACTCCGCCATTTCTTCGGTTAAGCCCGCACAAAATTGTTGCTTTTGCTCTCCAAAATCCAACTTTTTGAAGACAGTGGCTTGAGTTGTAGGTCCCAAAACTTGTCTACATATTTGTGGATGGATTCATTGGGAGAGAGCTTTAAGCTTCGCCATTCGGTGAGTACTTTGTCTTTGGCATCGGTGGCCAAAAACTGCTTCATAATGGAAGCTCTTAAAGCCTTCCATGTTCGTGGAGCTTCACCGTTGGCTCGTAGGCTAGACCACCATTGTCTGGCGGACTTTTGAAAGTGCATAGCTACATGGCGTAGCTTAGAGGACTCCGTGAAGCCCTCATCTCCAAACGCCGCATCGAATTGCTGGATAAAGGCCAAAACTTTGTCTGTAGCACCGAAGGTGCCATCATAGGTAAGGAAAGAGATGCTCTTCCCTCCCTCTTTGAATTTCTTCAGCTTGGATGACCTCTTCCATGCGGCATAGGATTTCCTATGGCCTCTTCTTTTTGATGGTTCAAAAGTTGCACCATCACTTTCTTCAGAAGATGAAGAATTTGAAGAAGGTGGAGAAGAGGGTGACCTCTTTCTCGCCTTTTTCTTGTCTTGATCTTTGTCGTCTTCACGATAGCTTTCATAAGAGGAAGAGGATGAAGAAGATGGAGAAGAGGTGTCCTCTTTCTCGCCTTTTTCTTCTCTTGCTTTTTATCATCCCTCTTTGAATTATGGCGTGGAGAAGAGTGTGATGGTCTTCTCCGCTTTGGTGGTGATGGAGAGCGTTTAGCCCGCCGTCTTCGTGGAGCCATCTCCGCCGAGGTGGCGGGAGACTCGCTTCTTTCTCGTTCCTTCGGTGGAGGCTCTTGAATTCTCCTTTGGGAAGGAGATGCATCATCAGAAGTAAGTTCTTGAGCCCTTCATATGGATTCTCTTCTTCTTCCCGAATCGGAGAGAGACCTCTTTTGGTAGTCTCACAAGGAGGCTTCCTAGGTGTTCTCTCGTCATGGTGATGAGCTTGGAGAATCCCGTGAGCACGGAGCTGCCGTTGCACTTCACTTTGGAGAGATGGATTGCCCATGGCTTGTTGAAGCCTAGAAACAAGATAGTTAACAAGCATTGAAGCATCATTAGTAGCTTGCTCATGAGCAAAATCAAAGTTATCAACATTAATTTCACTCTCTTTACTATTGTCAGCCATTCTAACAACTTTTAGGTGTAAACTTTTTAGGTGTACTTTGGCACTTCAAGCCCTAGTTGCTACTCCTCTTTACCCCTTTAGAAAAAGCACTCAAGCTACTGTACCCGCGGCTCGAATACCATTAATTGCAAGGAATAGAAGAGAGGGTCTTTCGACACCAAGACAGCACCGGCTCCTGTCAAGCTTCTAATAGCTCAATAGTGGTTAAGCCGTAGGCAAGCCCCGTAGGACTCCACTATTAAGACCATAGCTCTCGACGGTGATGCCCCGTTAACTGCACAAAGGCAGGCGCACTGCAAGGCTGAAAAATCCCTATTCTACTTACTCACAGGCAATTAATAATACCAACCATTTGTAGCTAGCTTGAGGACCTCCCTTCTTGAGCAAGAAAAGAGAAACCTTGAGCTCTGATACCAATGTAACATTTAATGGCCTAAAATCTTATGTGTAGCGGAAATTAGCATGAACATAGTGGGCATTTCATTAGAATAGATTCCTAATGAGAATTACAAGAGTGCTTGGGTGGAGAGAGCAACAAAAAGCATAACACCTAGTTAGATAGCATCAACAATACTTTCAAAAGAGAGAGATATTAAGCTATTGACAACAGTTGAGGACCGGATTTGCATGGAGCCGGTCCCCCCTCCAAAAGGCTTTGTATTATGGTTTCTCCCATCAAGAGAGACATTGTACAATACAATTCTTTGTGTTCCTTCAAGACTAGCTAGTGCAATGAAGATGGAAGCTTCATACACCAAGCAAAACACTTAATCAAACACAACTTGAATTATCCCCGTTCTCAGACCCAAGACCTCACACACCTTCGAAGATGGTGAGAGCTAGCAGGGTATGAGAGTAGATTGAGAGGAAAAAGAAGTATCTTACGAGAAAGAAGTACATCTCCTCACATAATCACTCATATTAGCATAGCTTAGCTTAGTAATTAGCTTGGTAGAGAAGATGAGCATGCATTGAAGCTTGGCTCTTGGTTGGATTTGCATCCACATGCCAAGAGAGTGTTGATGTAGGCTTCTATCTCACAAGCTTGGAGTAGGTGATGAGCTCTCCATTAAAGCTTGGGAGGAGATAGAGTATTTTCCCTTCACACATGGTCAAGTGTGAGAGTGTGTGTGTCAATGCCAAGCAAAAATCAGCCCCCCCTCTCTCTTGGGCGAGCCCTAGCTGCTAAATAAGTCTGGCCTTTGCCTCATTGGACCTCCCCAGGTCAAGCCAATAGGAATTAAGCAGCATAAGTGATAGCCTTTAGACATGTGTCCCCCTTTCCCCTTTTGTGAGAGCTTTAGGTAATTAAATAATTAAACTAAACTCTCATTGGACCCCTTTGCCTCCTGGCCAATAGGAATCAGGCAAGCCATGGGGCTCCTGAATGCTCATTGGACCCCTTGGGAGACTGCCCAATAGTCTTCTAGGAGACTTAATTCTCATTGGTTTCTTTTATTAAATGTTTTTAAATTAATTAAACTAGATTTACTCTAGCTTAATTCTCATTGGTCCACTTCAAGGGTCTTCCAATAGGAATTGGGCACACCTTGTGGGCATCTGGCCTAGGGAGCTGACATGTGTCCCTCATTCCCTTTGTGTAAAGGGAGCCTGTGTGTGTGTGTGTGTGGCTTTCTCTCTCATCCCCTAGCTTTGGGGCTCGCCCCCTCCCATGTAGGGATGTAGAAAGACTTTTTGGGCACACACTAAGCATCCAATTTTCCCTAGGGTTGACCTTTGGACACAACCTTTGAATTTTGGAACCTTAGCATTTTGGAAGTCTTAATGGGCTGAACCTTAGGGTCTTTTTGGCCCATTGTTTCACATGGCTCTTTTGCAGATGGCCCCCCCTTTGGATCCCTATTTTCCCTCCTTTGGATCCCTACTGTGGCCGGTCTGCTAACTTAACCAATATTCTAGCTTTTTCTCCCTTGGCACTTCCCCACATTAAATGATCAGTTTAATATGAGAAAATCATTTAGGAGAATTAGATATTGATTATTATGACAAGAATGGAGGGTGCCCATGGTACATTTCGAGACATTTTCAGCCATAGCCAAAAATTGTTTGAAGCACATAAAAACTTTGGACTTCGCTTTAAGCGGAAATACCCATGCATGCGTGGAGTAATCATCAATGAAATTCACGAAGTACAGGTAATTGCCCAAGGACGGAGTTTGCATGGGCCCACAAACATCACTATGCACAAGCTGCAACTTGCATGTGGCCCGAACTGAACCATCCTTTGGAAACTTAGAACGCTGCATCTTACCCAAAATACAGCCTTCACAAACATGTTTGACAGGTGCTTCAAGAGGTGGCAAAGAAGCAACCTTATCAGATTTCTGCAAACGCAGCAAACTAACAAAATTCAGATGACCAAAACGTGCATGCCAAAGTTTTGCATCTGAAATAGCCCTTGAATCTGCAACAGCATTTGCAAAATTTTGTCCACACTTGTCATACAAAGTGAGCTTATACAGCCCACGGCACAAAAGCCCAGATGCAACAATTTCATCACCGAAACTGAGATCATGAACTGTACATCTGTCATCCACAAATTTGACTACAAGTCCAAGTCTATCAAGTGCGGATACAGACAAGAGATTCTTCTTGATCCCACGTACATAAAGTGCATCAACAAGTGTGAAGGAACTGCCATTAGCAGCAGTGAGCACAATCTTTCCAACTCCGTGAATTGGATAAGAGGCGTTGTTGGCACAAGTGACTGAATTCCCATGAGGGACAGACTCGAGAGAGGTAAACAATTTACGATGTGAGGTAATGTGATTTGTACCACCACTATCGAAATACCACACATGTGAATCTACAACAACCAACAAGCATGAATCATGGACAACAGGATTGTAAGTGCACTCTGCGCTAAAAGCCCATTCTGCATCAATATCAGCAACACAGTCTCCTTTCACAGAAGACTCAACAATGGCTGCATTTGTAGTGGAACCAGCATTTGCAGTGGAACCACCCTCTTTCTTCTTAGCCTCTTTGGCCTTCAACTTAGGACATGACTTGATCAAGTGATCATTGGCTTTACAATAATGGCAACGCATCTTCTTTTTGCCCTTATCACCAGAATTTCCAGACGAAGTACTACCAACAGAAGCATTAGGAACATAATTTTTTCCACTCGCAGTAGAACCATAAGAAGTGGTTGCATTACTGTTACCACCCTTTCTTTGAGAAGCAATAAAAGCATGTTCAACTACACGCTACCTAGTCCTGTTTTTTCTAGAAAGTGACTCTTGCAACAGCAATGTGCATAATTGTTGAGCGTTGGGTCAACAACACAACATAACTCAAGTTTCGTACCAAAGTCTTATCTTTTGTGAGTTTTGAAATGCTGCGGATTCTGGATATAAACGTCATTTGTAATGAGTAGTTATTCTAGTTTCAAAAGCCGGGGTGCAATGGCACTTCCAGATTGTAAATACAAAGCCATTTGACCCTTTCAACCCCATTTTTGGTTAAACCTAAGGTAGCCTTAGTATATAAGGTACCTAGGTCATTTTTTAAGAAGACTTTTATCATAATCAAACTTGAGCGTTGCCGTCTACCGTGTGTGAGAGAGAAAGAGAGTGAGCGTGAGCTTCATCCTCTTGCTACGCCCAGCTCGCTCAACACATTGGAGATCCGACTGCACCATTGTTGTAGGCTTGAGGAGATCTATGAGACAACGCCAAGCATTCCACGCGAGACGAAGCGCACACGCCGACACATCTACGAGCTATTTGTGGCCGTAAGTGTATCAAACGATGTCTGTTTTCTACGTCCTAGTAGTCTATAGAATAGTGGCAACATAAGCTATGCATAGGTACTCATAAGATTCAGTTTCGGGCACTTTCAAAATTCTGCTTTGTCATCCTACACGTTTTCCACAGATGGGTTTAGAGTGAGGGTTTTGAGTGTAGAAGCGTAGGGACAGGTGTATCCTAGTGAGGGGATGGTTTTCCTTAAGTTTCATACGAATCTGGCATGATTAGGCGAGTTACCTTTAGTATGTGTGTATGTGGCTAGGTGGTGTAGTTGAGAGCAGTGAGGTTCTTGATTGTGGTTTAGTTGGCCTTCCAAAGTGTTGTATGTGTAGGATGGTCTCAGACTGACAAGCTAAAGAAATTTCCTCTGTGTGCCTATCGTGTCATCTGTGTCCTCGATTGGAATTATGTTGATCTAGGTAGTGTTTGCATGCACTTCATGGGTGTGTGAGTCGCTCTCGTCCAACAATAATGCATCAAACTTGACAACTTCAAGATTTCCTTGGGTCAGCAGTCTCCAAGTACTAGCAAAAGTCTGGTAGGAATCTGGTAAGGCATCAAGAACAGTCTGCACAAGGGAACTGTCTGAAATGACTTCACCTGCAGAAATAAACTGCTCATTGATATCCTTGACACTGGCAAGGAAAGTGTCCATATCGTCTTCCTCATGCATAATCTTTGACTCCAGATCTTTACGCAGCAAAGCAATTTTAGCCTCATTGCAGCTTGCATAAAGACCTGCTAAAATATCCCAAGCCTGTTATGCAGATTTTGCTGAACGGATGTGAGGAACAATGGTGCGCTTCACAGACAGTGCAATCAATGCATGAGCCTGCGCATCCTTAACATCCCAATGAGCTTGTTCTGCCGTAGGCAAAACAACTCTAACAGCTACAATCCTTGTAGCAAGACCTGCAACATCCTCAACATCACCTACATCCTCAAAACCAGGACGTACATCAATGCCCTGCACAATGTTCCAGACACCCTTTGACACAAGAACATGTTGCATCATATAAGCCCACATAGGGTAGTTGTCCCCATCCAACCTATCCTTAGTAGCAAACATCTTGAACACATCTGTGTTGTTGTTGTCAGCCATGGTAAATGTTGCACCTGATGTGAAAACTGCCCGAAAATAGAAGAAACGGAGCGGGAACAACCTGTGCTATATAGCACAAACCGTAGAAGACTATAAGGCACCTGTAATGCAGAAAACGGCACTGACAGAAATTCTGCACAAAATGACGAAATAGCCTATGCAGTTCTTCTTGTAGTGGAAACGGATGTCGAAATGAGCCCAAATCAAAATTCTGTGTCGGCTTGTGAATGCTCGCCAAAGCTCATTGAAATTGGAGAAAGTGAGCAGGCGTGTGCTGGAGCAGCTGGCGACTAAGCTTGGGAGGACGTGACCTGCTCTGATACCAATTGTTGGAATTAAGGTTGCAAAGAAACACACACAGCTTGGAGAAGACGAAGGAAGCTCAAGGCACACAATAGAGAGTGTGTTACTTAGTGTGCAATGGAAAGATAGATAGCCCTAGAGTGATGGGCGTATATACAATGCACGGGGGGAAAAACCTTCTAAAGAGGGAAAAAATGCCCCGGCGGTCCTAGTGTGTTCACACACATCACTACCACATGTATATGGTAACAAAGAGAGGGAAAGAGGGAGAGTAGATAGAGGGAGAGAAAGAGAGAGATAGAGGGAAATAGGGATAGGGAAAGAGAGAGAGAAAGAGGGAGATATAGGGAAATAGGGATAGGGAAAGAGAGAGAGAGAAGGTAGAGAGGGAGAGAGGGAAAGAGAGAGAGGGAGAGAGGGAAAGAGAGAGAGAAAGAGTGAGAGAGGGAAAGAGGGAGAGAAAGAGGGAGAGAGAGGGAAAGAGGGAGAGATAGAGAGATAGAGGGAAAGAGGGAGAGAAAGAGAGGTAGAGAAAGAAAGAGAGAGGGATAGAGGGAGAGATGGAAAGAGGAAGAGATAGAGTGAGAGAGGGAAAGAGGGAAAGAGGGAGAGAAAGAGAGAGATAGAGAGAAACAAGGATAGGAAAAGAGAGAGAGTAGATAGAGAGGGAGAGGAAGAGAGGAATAGAGATAGAGAGAAAGAGAGGGAGACAAAGAAAGAGAGATAGAGAAAGAGAGGGAGAGAGGGATAGAAAGAGAGAGATAGAGGTAGAGAAAGAAAGAGAGAGAGAGAGAGAGAAAGAGAGGTAAAGAGGGAGAGAAAGAGAGAGAAAGCGAAGGGCAGCCCATCCCCAAGCTTGGAGGGTATAGGTAGAAGACAATGGGTTCCACTTGTAAAACATGCTGATCTATGTTTTGCAATACCGGGATGAAGCATCTGCCTCAGTTTGTGAGAGCATTCTAGGACATGGTGGATGTCCCTAGGGTCACTCTTGTGGACGTACGGGAAGCCCGAAAAAGTGGTGCCCAAGTCCAAAGCCACCATGACCTTAGCCAAGACCTCCATGCCTCGACAAAAGATGTCGTCCATGTTTGGCTTCTCATCTCTGAGAGTGCTTGCTTTACATGGAGACGCAGACATGACTCTGGGATGGAGAGAGAGAGAGAGACTCAGTGAGAGAAATAGAATTACTTATTGCATTACATTAGAATTGTAATGTTACGATCAATTGATCACTTAGATGTTGAATTTAGGTGCAGCCAACACAAAACGATGGCTACATTTACAGCCTTAGCATATATATGTGAGTACATATATATATCTGTTTATGCATGTATGTAAGCACTAAGTACAGGAGCATAGCATCCAAAGGTTAGACGCTTCCTCTTGGGTATAGTCCTTTTTTAATCGTGGCGTTGCGGTCATTGATCCACTCATGCATGGATTACCGTAATGCACCTTTGGTTTTACCATGGTTGAGACTGCGATGATATCTAAAGAGGTGCAGTTGACCTTTGGCAGTACTAGCCTCTACTTAGGTCTACTAGTATATGTATGTATGTACGTGTTTGTGTGCTAATATTTATATCCTTTGGGAGAGAATTGTAATGTTACAATCAATTGATCTCTTAGATGTTGAATTTAGGTGCAACCAACACAAAACGATGGCTACATGTACAACGTTAATATATATATGTGTGAACATATATATCTGTTTATGCATGTATGTAAGCACTAAGTATGCGATCATAGCATCCGAAGGTTAGACGCTTCCTCTTGGGTATAGTCCTTTTCTAATCGTAGCCTTGTGGTCATTGATCCACTCATGCATGGATTACGGCAACGTACCTTTGGTTTTACCACGGTCGAGACTGCGATGATATCTAAAGATGTGTAGTTGACCTTTGGCACTACTAGCCTCTACTTAGGTCTACTAGTATGTATATGTATCTATGTGTTTTTGTGGTAATATACTTGTGTAGTATATTTAGATCAGTGAGTAGGATGGAAAGCTTAATTTTATATTGCTCTTTCTAATGTAGTTGTGAGATGACAAACCAACTGGTGAGGAGTAGCCAGATGGATCTTCTTTTGGTTGGTTCACATCTTAGGTGGGCTCCCACTTGGGGTGGACATCCCCTCCAGTGGACCCGAGTCTTGAGTCGGTGAGAACAAGCAAAGAAATAAGTAATGTTTCTACGTAGTTAACTATAAACCTTGAGTGTCATAGTTTTTTCTTTTGTTATTTGCAGGCATGGCCATCCTACACCTACCCTTCTCAGATTCCTCCATCGGTCGTAGATCTTGACTTACAGCGGACCATCTCTTTACGAGAGTAGTACCTCCATTCGACAGAGGATTTGTTTGGCTGCTACACTCCGCAGCAGCTTGCGACTTGCATCATTTCTTCGCAGATTACACCATGGGAGAGTCAGGAAAGGAACTCCTTACCTACAGAGCCTCGCACCGACGACACCTCCCTCTACTCTCCCTTCTTATCGTCCTACTCCTATTCCATCGTAGGGTCCTACTCCGCTTGCATCACAGGGTCCTACTCCCATGGCATCACAAGCTCCTACGCCACTCCATTCCACTCCGGCTTTGCCAGGACATCATCGACAGACTTCCTCGGGCAGCGCGCATCGACACTCGTCTCAGGGCAGCGAGCGCCATGAGAGATGAAGTGGCGGCAGATCTTCTGGTTTCACATGTTTTGGTAGTGGCGGGAGAATGGAGTCCCCACTTTCAGAGCATGCTGTCCCTCACGCAGAGGACAAGGATATTGAGGCACCCATGCCAGACACGCATGGGCGCTACTACATGGTTAAATATGGTGGGGAGGTTGATTTCAGCACAGCACAGGGCAGGGCATTTCGACGCCATCTACAAATTCTTATACATTCAATGTATAAGCATTGTTTTATAAAGTTCAAAGACCAACTGCTTGATCATGCATGGTACATTGAGGACGCTCTGTTAGCTAGATTTTGAAATGCCCCCGATCAACGTTTTTCACAACAATGGTTGGAGGGCTACATAAAGACATTTCTAAAAAACAAGCAGCCCAGTGTGCAGCGCGCAGCAGCCAACCAGGTCAGAGATCTAGACAAGAGTTACCGCGGTGGCAACATGGCAGACGCGGAGTAGGAGTGGGCAATTCAAGAGAAGAGAGATCAAGCTGCGAGACGGGCTCATCATATAGACAACAACGCGAGGCCCGCGCAAGACAAACTCCCACACACTATGGCTCAGGAGGCAAGGGAGCTTGGAAGGATAAATATGTAAGATTATTGAATTATAACGTCGATCGTTGATTATAGAGATTGTAGTTGATAATTTGGTTTTTTATTGCTAACTTAGGAAAATGTCACTCTCTCTTGATCAACCAGAGAGATGGTCAAGTATCGAGAGCAACATACAGAATTTGATACTTGGTGATGGTTGTTTGAAAACAACCACATCTCTCGCGAGCAATTCGACGCGGCGGTTGGACCACTACAAGCGGTAAGTTTAAACAAGTAATTTTGTATCAATTGTTTTGAGCTGTGGATAATTGTTTAATTTGGTTTGGGTTTATGTAGAGTCAAAGTGATCCAACGTACGTGCCTCTGGACAACGACGAAGATTAGATAAAAAAATATTTTGTCAAAACTTTCGTAAAGTCCCAATGTGGCAATATGTATAAACAACTATTTACTTTTTATTGTAACTTTTTTAAATAGTTGATCTTCTACATTTTTAATTGTCACGGTAAAGTAAATTCAATTTTAATTCTTTGGTATTTTTATACTCTTCCAAAAAACAATTGATGTCTTATTGTTTTATGCAGGTCAAAAATAAAGCTTTTCATTTGGGCGACCCAAATTTGGATGGCCCAAATGAGCACCTTTATTTTTGAATTGGCGTTTAGCAGTAATATACGTGGTAATAAC
The DNA here is from genome assembly GCF_014529385.1 of Adiantum capillus-veneris. Taxonomy (NCBI): domain Eukaryota; kingdom Viridiplantae; phylum Streptophyta; class Polypodiopsida; order Polypodiales; family Pteridaceae; genus Adiantum; species Adiantum capillus-veneris. Next base: position 187,281,510 of record NC_140931.1, read on the forward strand.
AGTGGCAAAAGTCGCGATAACAACAACGGGTATATTGCTGCAACTATTACCGCGCTTATTGCTTATAAGCCACTATAGTGTTCATAGCCATGGTTATTGCCGCCCCCGCAAATTTTTCTCTCCTTTTTCCTTTGTTTTTCTGTAGCAATGTTAGCGGTTATAGACAACTCCTCTTATAGTGCCTTCCATCCCTAGAAGCATATGGAGTTAGACATCAGGCACACATCCATCCAATGCTTGCTATTCTCGCCTCTACACCCGGATCTGTCACATGGTGCAGTTCAATATTGGGCTAGTTTTGGAGACAGAGGTGCCAAGATGTAGCATTGGTGGCAATGCAAATGGCAAGAATAGGAGAGTGCTTGTCAGTATGCCTCATACCTTTGCTCCTTTCTTGGATCCCTCGTCTTTGGCCACTATTACCCATTCTGGAAGCACTTACATGCTATTGACTAGCATGTCCTCCCACCATTCACCCTGCTATCATTGAACTACTTGTTGGCCACCTTCCACCTTGTCACACTCCTCTCTATAAAGCCCTTCCATGAACCAATCTGCAACAACCCACTCCCCTCCCGATGTCACCAACATCAGGCTAAATGTCAAGCTCCAACACTCTATCATTGCCTTGAAGTGCCTTCAAAAGTTGATATTCAAAGGCGTAGATAAGTGTGAAGACTTTGTGTATATGTATGTGTGCGCACGTCTCCACGAGAGACACACACACACACACATAGAGAGAGAGAGAGAGAGAGAGAGAGAGAGAGAGAGAGAGAGAGAGAGAGAGAGAGAGAGCTGAGCGGTGCACCTTGTTGATTTGCAAGTGTATCACATGTGCTGGACAAAGGGTATATTTTAGTTATAAAAGTTATAGATTTACACTTATAGGAGGGGTATTTCAATTCAGTTTTGAAAACAAGTTGTAAGTTTCTTAAGAAAGAAGAGTCATTTTATTCTAATTTATAAAATGTGTAGAGGGGGTTTTTTATAACGCTCTGATCATGCGTGATACATAGGATATTGGTAGGTGCACCCCAGTGAGAGAGAGAGAGAGAGAGAGAGAGAGAGAGAGAGAGAGAGAGAGAGAGAGAGAGAGAGAGAGAGAGAGAGAGAGAGAGAGAGAGAGAGAGAGAGAGAGGTTATGTGTTCGCAATAGACCACATTGCTTTTTAATTCAAGTTGGACAGGGCTTGGAGGTTTATATCTTTGTTCCAATTGTGATGTTGGTGGCGTACATTAATAAAGATACTAAAAATCCTAAAAGGAAGCTAGACCATGCCACTCAGGCGAGAGGGGGAGGTGCCACAAAATAGTGAGACAGAGGGAGAGAAAGAATGGGAGGGACTCAGGTGCCACTATTGAACTAAGAAGCTCTTGACATGTGGCAAGGGAAGGGGCAAAAATCCTTATATATAGTACAGATCATGCATGCATAATAAGCCAAAAATGGAAGAGCTTGGGAAACGATGGAATCTCTCAAATTATTTTTCGAACTCACATTTGAATCCTTAACTTCATTCATAAAATATCTTCGAGTCTACCTATTTATCATTTCCAAGCCTCTCAACTATTTTGTTTCATACTTTCCAATAGACACCAAAAGGATATACGTTCTTTTATTGGATCTTGCTCCCTACAATCCTATACATTTTTCAAGCTCACTCGTGACATAGAAACACTCCCACTATATCTCGCTCATTTCTCTATTCTTGCTTTTGAATGTATCTATGTATCTATGTATCTATGTATCTATGTATGCATGCAAGTATATATGTATATATTTGTGTACGTACCTAATTGTATATGTATATATGTGTGCATGTATGTATAGATATATGTTAGTGTGTGTGTTTATCTTTATACATCTCCCTGGAACACATCAAATTCTCTCTATTTCTCCCTTGTTGTCATCCCTCACTATCCCCACCCCTCTCTCTCTCTCTCTCTCTCTCTCTCTCTCTCTCTCTCTCTCTCTCTCTCTCTCTCTCTCTTATCACATAGATCATGTTGGCCTCTAATATGACATTTTATATTTCTTTTTTTTTTTTTTTTTTTTTTTTTGGGGGGGGGGGGGGGGGCGGCGCATTGGTATATGCTAATGCTATATATAGGTTATAGAACATAGTAACCACATAGGTTTTTGAGGAGCCCTATAGTAGAGTATTAGAATCATGTTGAAATGTCTAACACAACTAGCATAGCTTCTAAAGACATAAGGACCTCACATAAGAAATGTTAGCGGATGTTATGTATTGTCACTGAAAAAGACTCTGTTTTCCTACATGAGAAAATTTCTAAATCTTCATGTGCCCGAGCTGCTTTGGATGCATTACCAGAGATTTGTGACATAACTGAGTTGAAGCTGATGGTAAGGAGATGCAAAAGAAGAAAAGGGGCAGCACTTTTTTGAGCTCACGGCGCGCTAAGAGAGGGAGAGACAGGCTGCGAGAGCGAGAACAAGAAAGAGTCGTAATGCGACGACCTTGGCCTAGGCTCACCGAGCTAAAAGGCTATGGTAACCTAGACTGTCATGTCCCTCCTTCCCATCACCCCCTCTTCTAACGGGGGGGTGGTACCTTCCCCTTTTCATGAAAATGTATGGAGATCTTATAACCCCCTGCCACACAGATCCCTGCTTAATCAGTACATCGTCCGTACTTTCCAAGAGTGTCCTTCAAGCTTGTTCACTCAACAGTTGTTCCAAAACCTCCCCCAGGGCCTAGCCGAGCAGGTGCAGGAAGCTTGTAAGAAAGGAAATGTCCTCCCAAAGGATCCTCCCGCTGAGGCACCAAGCCCGAATACGGTCCCTGCTCTTGATGACCCCCATTGGCCATCCCCTGATGGTACCCTGGGCATTCACCACGGAAACTACGAGGGAATGGCTGATGACGACGATGAAGGAGCTACTACTAGAGGTAAGCCTTTGGTCATCCTTCCTGCTGCGCAAGTTAGAAAAGTAGAGAAGGACCTGGACAACAGGGCGCTCATCGGCCTGGTGGCGGGACCATGACCACCTGTGGAAGTGCTCAAAGCATGGGTTTGGAACCAATGGGGCAACAGGGGGTGTGAGGTTGAAAGCATTCAAGCCCTACCCAAACACCACTACCTCTTCATGTTCAAAACCCCAGAGATGGCCTTCAAATTTTTGAGTTCGGGACATTGGGTGCTCAGATCCTCACCCATCTGCTTATTCAAATGGTCTCGTAGCTTCAACCCTGAGAAATCTACCCTCGAAAACTACCCCATGTGGGTAGATCTGCCCAACCTGCCGCTCCATTTTCAGCATCACCTCAGGCAAATCGGGGGAAGGATAGGTAAAGTCCTGGGGGGAAAGCCCCAAAGGGACTTCAACCCCTCACGGCACCCCCAGATGCTCATAGAAATGGACCTCTCTAAACCCCTTCCCGATTCTATGACCATAGCAACTGATGAAGGAGACTGCTGGGAACAATCCATCGTTTACAAGTACCTGCCAAATGCATGCTTTAGCTGTGGGGGAACATGACATTTTGTCAGGAACTGTCCAGCTAAAGCTACTCTGATGCCAGCCCCTAGTCAATCTCCCCCTCCCAACAAGGAAGGGGCCAAGCAGAAGCCCTCCCAGAAACCTGAACCTTCTACAGACCCTCCTGCTCCCCCCCCTAGCAAAGTGTCTAGGGACTCCAGAGGAGGCACAAATAAACCAAGGAATCACAACCGGATTGCCCTGCTAGCCGATATTCCTGACTGGGTGGAGTAGGACGTCCCCGAATCGGAGTCGGACAACGAGGTGGAGGATATAGGGACCACTCGAAAGGAGCAGGCCGAAGGTTCCCAAGAGGAAGACAATCACATGCAAATTGAAGTAAGAAACAAGGTGCTTGACCTTAACCAAACCACGCAAGCTCTCTTGTAGGAAGGTGATCCTCCCGCTGTGCCTATGGAAACCCAGAAGCTCAACAAAAGAACACACGACTCAGTAGCAAAGACGCCTACTAGGACACTGCAAAACAAGGGAAAAAAAAAGACCAACAGATGAAGCTCATCTCTTGGAATGCCAAGGGGATCACCGACCCCAAGAAAACAAGGAAGCTTAACAATTGGCTCAAAGATCAAACATGGGACACATGCGCTCTTCAGGAAATTAAAGCTGAAGGAGATGATCTCCTCAGAAGACTCAAGGAAGTACACCCTGAGTTGAGGTGGTACTCGTCTTCCCACAACAAGGGCTCTGGAGGGACTGCCATTGGAATTAAGAAACAGCTAGTAGATGGGATTTCCGCTAGCCGAAGCCACCAGTATTGGTTCTCGGTCCAGCTTCCATCCCCTTTCAACTGTGAGCTGGTCTCTGTCTATGCTGGAGGAACCTCAGCCAATAGGGCTCAGATTTGGGAGGAAATATCTGCCATTCCAGGGCGGATTATCCTCCTAGGGGATTTCAACATGGTCGAGTCCAGGGAGGATAGATTTCTAAGGGGCAAACCCTCCAAGGCAACGAGAAAGCAAAATGGGAAGCATGCAAAGGGAAGCACGACCTTTGGGACTCTGGCACTGAGGGCTGCTTCACTTGGCAGAACTACAACAAGGGTGATCTTACAAGGAAGGCTAGATTGGACAGGTGCTGATAGCCATTTTTCGGCTCTTTATAATTGCCATACTAAGTTACTCCACCCTACCAAATTCACCCAAACGCTATGGCTATCCCTACCATTTCACTGTACATAGGCGTGTGTGAGTTAGGGGGCTTTTCCCATATCTTCTTAAAAACCCTCAGCTAGCTAGTCACTGGGCTAGTTGAGCCAAAAAAAAAAAAAGTATATTATGGCCTCTTTGTGTGTAAATATTTCATTGTATAAATGGCCTAAATATAGGGATTTTTTATAATTATTTTGGTATTTTATTCAAATATTTCTACTTAGGTGTGTGTTTTATTAATCTTATGTACACCTTCTTTCATCCTCTTACACCATAATTATATTTTTTGCCAATATGTACATACTCTAACCTCATATTTTTCCTTTATACAAATCACTCCCACATTTTCACCCTCACCCTCGTGAAAACAAAAAATTGATTTCTACTCATTGGTTACGTTTATTATATTATTTACTTGCATACCTTTTCCTCTTTCACCCAAAATAATTCAAGGAGGGACCATATCATATGATTCCAATATCTTTCCATATCCATAACTCATTCATATTTTTATTATTATTTTTACTCATTATTCTAACACCATGTGCTCATTGAGCTAAAGTCCATGAATAGTCCATACACTAGTCCCACCATGTATATATTTCTTTATTCACCAATAATCATCCTCCATGCATGGGTCAAGGGCAACTTGGATGCTTTGTATTATAATATGACAAAGGAGGGGCTCACTCTTGGATGCATTGTACAAATTCAACAAAGGAGGGGGCCACTAAAAGACTTTTGCAGGCATAAAAAACAGGCTTTTTGGTGAGAATTTTGGCACCTATCTCCACTCCAAATTTGGAGTAGTAGTCAAAAGAGAAAATGTAGCCCACGCTTTGAATAATCACCTCAAATGTTTTCATGATTTTTGGAGCTACCAGCGGTGAGCTATGATTTTTTGAGTGGACCCCAATCTGCCCACTTTTCTCACAAGTAGCTTTTAGTCTTCTCTCACCCTTCCACACGCCTACTCACTCTTACACATCCCTCCCTCTCCTTCCCTCACTCAAACCTGCAATTTCCATGGCTTCTCCCACCCTCTTCACCATTACCCTTCTCTCTCAACCCTATAGTTCTTTTATGAACCTCTACATACATACACCCTCTCCATGTCTCTCTCTATTGCTTCTATGTTACAATTTCATTTACCTCTCCTAAAAATATCTAAAATTCAGCATCTTAACCATGATAACTTCTGCAAATTGAGGATTTTTCATCAACAAATCCTCTTTTCATCGTGGTGGTCAACCGTGGCGGCGGCGTAAAGAAGCGAAGAAGAAGAAGAAGACCAGCAGTCATTTTTTCCACAATCTACACAAGGGTGAGTTCAAGCTTCTTCAAAGCTTCACCATCTCAATGATTCTCTTTTAATTCACCCCTCTTCCTTCATCAAATCAACTCATCCTACCCATTGTAAATGTATCACTAACAATTCTAGTGATTATTACCACTAACAACTAACTTCTCTTATAAAAATGCACCCACACTATCAACATATGGAGTAAGCAACCGCACAAGTAAACCAAATTCACTCACTCCCATGGAAGTTTCTCTCCTTTCACCACATCAATAATTCTCTTACTTGAGCCCACATCCATGTGACTCAAGAGAAAAGAGAGACCCCATTCTCATTTGAAATTCATAAAAATTCATAATCCTTGATCTTTCCTAATAAAATTGATTAGGCTTGATCCTAATCAAGGCTTCTAAAACCTATAAATAGAACCCATTCCTCCTTGTAAAAGACATCACTATACCATTGCACACTAGATTGAGCGTAGCACACGCCAGTTCTATCTTGGTTGTAAAGAGAGAGTAAGCTTTCTATACACCATCACTTTGGTGCATAGAAAAGCTTGAGCTAGTTTGAGTGAGTGCGAGTAGAAGATATTCTTCCTACCATTGTTGTATCTACCCCAACATCAATGAATTGGTAGTTTTGGGTGCAATTCATGTCCAAAGGCTCACGCTTCTCCTCCAATTTGGCTTGGCAAACTCATTCAACTTCATAAGGTGACTTGTTTCATTGAAGGTTGTTGTTTTGTTGCTTGTGATTCATTGGCTATTGTTTGGCTACCATTGTAAGAGGGTGGATGGTGAGAGGGCTCCCATAACCCTAAGACAATGTGCTAGTGATGCTATAACCAAAACTTGTCACTTGATTCCACAAGCTCTAAGTTCCTTTTTGTGCAAAATATAAAGTTGAAGCTAAGTTGTACACCATCTCGCTCTCTCTCTCTCTCTCTCTCTCTCTCTCTCTCTCTCTCTCTCTCTCTCTCTCTCTCGTGTTTTAGTGTGTGAGAGTGTTCCATTGGTGTTAGGGTTAGTGTAAATTCCTTGCTTGTTTGTGGGTTGCTCTAACGATTCTCCTCTTTTGCGTCCTAGTTCGCTCTTAAACTAGGTGGTGCCCCTTTGTGTAGTTGGGATTTGGCTGTGGGTTTGTTGTTTTGGTTTGTGTTGTGTTGTGCCCCAGCCCCATTGAGCAGCATAGGAGCCTTGAAGGGTGTCTAGAGGTTGCTCTTCTTGTTGCCCGCCCCAGACCGCCTCAGTACTACTTCTCCCTCTCAACTGCCAATATCTTCAACAGAGTCAAGTCCAAGCCCAAAGTCACCACATGTGCCTCTGACCATTACCCACTGGTGATCACATGTGATGACAAGTCTTCCAAAATCAAGAATAGGTGGTTCTTCACGAATCCCCACCTGTTTGCTCTCACTAAAGTGCAGGCAAAAATGTCAGAAATCTGGACGAGGGCCTTCACCAACAAAGACACCCCGGCTAAGAACTGGAACAAGGCCGTGAAAGATACTCAACACTTTCTCATTACCACCAGAAAAGAAGCCACGCAAGCTAGAAGGGTAAGGGCAGAGGAAATGTATGAAGAATTGGGTCAGTTGGAAAATTCTCAGACCATGACAGCTCTCACTCAAAGGAGAATCTCCTCCCTCAAAAACCAGTTAAGAGTTGAGGAGGACAAGGACATACAACACACCAAGCTTTTCTTCAAGGAATGGTGGGCAGGCAAAGCAGATAGACCCTCAAAAGAAATGTTCAGAAGCCTCAGAAAAAAAAACACGAGAGATACTGTTCCCATGCTCAACACCGACCATCTCAAAGCCATCAGTGAAGGACAGAACTTGGACTTTTTTAGGTGACATTTTGAGAAACTTTTGAGCCCAAAGGAAGTCCTCACCGAGGAAGTTACCACCAACAGGGAAACCATCTGGAAGTTCAGAAAGAAGGTCATCCCGCAAGAAGAGTTGGGGCGCTCCTTGACTGCCCTTTGAGCTTAGCCGACCTCAACATGGCCATAGAAGGACTAAAGCCCAACAAGACCCCTGGTCTTGATGGACTACCTGTTGAATTCTTTCAATGTTTCCACAAACTCCTCACTCCATTTCTCCTAAGAGTCTAGGAAGAGTCGGTGAAGTTACAAGCCCTGCCCAACCTCTTAAATACAGGGGTGATCAAGCTGCTCCATAAAAGAGGGTCGAAGGAAGATCTCAAACATTGGAGGCCGTTGACCATGTTGACAACTGGATACAAGATATTCGCCAAGGCCATTACCAACAAATTAACCACTCACCTCTCCAAATGGACTAATGAAGAACAGAAGGGGTTTATAAAAGGGAGGAGGATATTAGAGGCTATCATATCGATTTGGGAAGGAGTCGAGCATGCAGAAGAATCCAACCAACACTTTGTTTTCATCAAAGTTGACTACAACAAGTCTTATGACAGACTGGAGTGGTCCTTCATCCTGGATAGGTTGAGCCACCTGGGATTCGGGTCCAACCTAGTGAGCTTTCTCAAAACCCTGTTCGGTAATGCCCATGCCAAGGTGGCCATCAATGGTCTTCTTTCTGAGGCCTTCAACCTCAACAGGTCAGTCAGACAAGGCTTCCCACTGGCTCCACTCCTATTTGCTGTTGCACGGGATGGTTTGAACTGTCTAGTCAAAGGTTGGATGTCAGAGAACCTGATAAAGGGGGTCACCCTCCCCAATTCTCAAAATCAGCAATGTCTATCTCAATTTGCAGATGACACTAACGGATTGGTAAAAAATGAGGACGTGTTCCTCAAGAACTTCTGGAAAGCCATTTCCATCTTCTGCCTTGCTTCAGGCTCCAAAGTTAACCATTCAAAAACTAGAGTCAGAGCATTTCTTTCCCCCATTCCAAACTGGGTGGCTTAACACGGATGTAAAGTCATCCAAGAAGGGAAAATCTTCAGGCTTCTGGGCATCCCCTTTGGGTTTGGGGTCTCTATGAAACAAAGATGGGACTGGGTACTAGAAAAGTTCAGAGGGAAACTGAACAGGTGGAAGGGATTTCAAAGTAACCTTGCTGGAAGAGTGTTGGTAATCAATCACTTCATCACGGCCTACCTTCTCTACTTCCTCAGCTGTTGGAGACCCCAGATTTCCAACTAAAGGAAATCAGCAAGATATGCAGGAACTTCTTGTGGGCAGGGGACCCCTTAAAAATGGCGGGAGGAAAAGTCAAGTGGGAAATGTACATACTGCTTAAGAATTTGGGTGGATTGGGAGTCAGAAACATATGTGCTTGGGCTGACAAATTAGCTATCAAAACTTTAATCAGATCTCTGGAACAACCAGAAGCCGAATGGGCCTGCCTTCTATTCAGACACCTCAAGAGGTTCCACATAAAAGGGCAAAAACTATGGTGCCACCTCCCGTGGATCACAGTGTTCTTTGGAACACAAGAAATCACCCCCATTGGCTCTACGCTCCTCACATCTCTCTGGAAATCTTGGGAGAGAGGAAGGCCCAGGTTGGGCTTTAGTCAGGAGTACATAAAGGATCACAGCATCAGAAAGAAGGAATCGATTTGGTGGACCAGGGACCCTATCCCAAAAATCACCATCCAACAGGCCAGAACAGCCAGGAGAATTCACCTCAAAGGCTTTAGCGTGTGGGAGGATCTGTGGTGCAAAAACAATCACTCCTGGCTCACCAACGAGCAACTTATATCAACAGGCCTACTCCAACCTTGGGAAGTCCAATTGCTGGAAACCCTAATCCAGTAGTTCCTGAGAAGCTTCCAATGGATCTTTGAAGCGGATGTCACCCCATCAACTAAGTGCATTAGATGAAATGGAGGGTGTACTCTTAACAACCCTCCAGATTTCATTTATGAGTCTGTCCCTCCTCTCCACGTCACCCTCAACAGAAGGTGGGGACTGCATCTCGATAGAAAGTAATGGCTCTTCAAGTTCCAGTCGATATGGAACAAAAGTATTCAACCCAAACAAGTCGTCCTGCTGTGGCTCATCCTCCACAAATCCTTGTGGACTCGGGCAGAAGTCGAAAAGAAAACCAGGGAGATGGGATATGTAAACGGTTTAATCGGACGGTGGAAGACATTCCCCACATCTTTCTCAAATGCCACTTCAACCGCCCCATTCTAGCCCCGCTAGTCAACACCCTTGGTTACCAAATGGATTGGAAACAACTTCTTATATGAGACTCAGTGGGCGTGCTGTCTGACTTTTGGAATAGATTTAGGGCCGAAATTTTGTGGATAATTTGGAAGCTTAGGAACTCTTTCATCTTTGTTCCTAACTTTAAACCATTCAGTGTGACATCTTTGTATGCCGGGTGTTCTGTGCAAGATGCCAACTTAAAGCTCGAGCAAATGCGGATTTACCGACACAGGGTGGCCGTCATGAGATACTCCCTTGACTTGTACACAAGAAGTACCAGAAACCTGCAGAGCATGCTGACTGACAACAACTCTCTGGACACCATCCACAATTGGGTGCAAGAAATGAGGAATGAAGTGGTAGAGCTGGAGATCAAATATGAAGAAGTTGTGAACTTCGCCAACAGGCTCCAAGACGAGATCGACTGGCTCTAAACCGTGTAAAAGAAAATTTGGCCCTTTTTGTAATTTTTTGGTATCAATCGACAAAAGAATCGTCAGCTACCCCTTCCCTGTTTATCAAGGGTACTACCCCGCTGCATACTCCCTATTTACCCATTCCTTGGGTGAACAGATGTAACTTTTTGTCTCCCTAGACTGTCATGTCCCTCCTTCCCATCACCCCCTCTGCTAACCGGGGGGTGGTACCTTCCCCTTTTTATGAGAATGTATGGAGATATTCTAACCCCCTACTTAATCAATACATCGGCCCTGCGTTCCAAGAGTGTCCTTCAAGCTTATTCACTCAACAGCTATTCCAAAACCTCCCCCAGGGCCTAGCCGAGAAGGTGCAGGAAGCTTGAAAGAAAGGAAATGTCCTTCCAATGGATCCTCCGGCTGAGGCATCAAGCCCAAATACGGTCCCTTCTCTTGACGTCCCCCATTGGCCATCCCCTGATGGTACCCCGGGCATTCACCACGGAAACGGCGAGGGAATGGCTGACGACGATGAAGGAGCTACTACTAGAGGTAAGCCTTTGGTCATCCTTCCTGCTACACAAGTTAGAAAAGTAGAGAAGGACCTGGAAAACAAGGCGCTCATCGTCCTGGTGGCGAGACCACGACCACCTGTGGAAGTGCTGAGAGCATGGGTTCAGAACCAATGGGGCAACTGGGGGTGCGGGGTCGAAAGCATTCAGGCCCTACCCAAAAACCACTACCTCTTCATGTTCAAAACCCCAGAGATGGCTTTCGAAACGCTGAGTTCGGGACATTGGGTGCTCAGATCCTCACCCATCTGCTTATTCAAATGGTCTCGCAGTTTCAACCCTGAGAAATCTGCCCTCGAAAACTATGCCGTGTGGATAGAACTACCCAACCTACCGCTCCATTTTCAGCATCACCTCAGACAAATCGGGGGAAGGATAGGTAAAGTCCTGGGGGGAAATCCCCAAAGGGACTTCAACCCCTCATGGCACCCCCAAATGCTCATTGAAATGCACCTCTCTAAACCCCTTCCCGATGCTATGACCATAGCAACTGATGAAGGAGACTGCTGGGAACAACCCATCGTTTACAAGCACCTACCAAATGCATGCTTTAGCTGTGGGGGAATAGGACATTTTTTCAGGAACTTCCAGCTAAAGCTACTCCGACGCCAGCCCCTAGGAAGGGGCCAAGCAGAAGCCCTCCCAGAAACCTGAAGCTTCTACAGGCCCTCCTGCTCCCCCCCCTAGCAAAGTGTCTAGGGACTCCAGAGGAGGCACGAATAAACCAAGGAATCACAACCGGTTTGCCCTGCTAGCAGATATCCCTGATTGGGTGGAAGCAGACGTCCCCGAATCAGAGTTGGACACCGAGGTGGAGGATATAGGGACCACTCCAAAGGAGCAGGCCGAAGGCGCCCAAGAGGAAGACAGTCACTGGAAATTGATGTAAGAAACAAGGTGCTTGACCTTAACCAAACCACGCAAGCTCTCTTGCAGGCAGGTGATCCCCCCACTATGCTTATGGAAACTCAGAATCTCAACAAAATAACACACGACTCAGTAGCAAAGACGCCTACTAGGACCCTGCAAAACAAGGGAAAAAAAAAGACCAACAGATGAAGCTCATCTCTTGGAATGTCAAGGGGATTACTGACCCCAACAAAACAAGGAAGCTTAACAAATGGCTCAAAGATCAAACATGGGACATCTGCGCTCTTCACGAAATTAAAGCTGAAGGATATGATCTCCTCAGAAGACTCAAGGAAGTACACCCTGAGTTGAGGTGGTACTCGTCTTCCCACAACAAGGGCTTTGGAGGGACTGCCATTGGAATCAAGAACCAGCTAGCAGATGGGATTTCCGCTAGTCCAAGCCACCAGTATTGGTGCTCGGTCCAGCTTCCATCCCCTTTCAACTGTGAGCTAGTCTATGTCTATGCAGGAGGAACCTCAGCCAACAGGACTCAGATTTGGGAGGAAATATCTGCCATTCCAGGGCCGATTATCCTCCTAGGGGACTTCAACATGGTCGAGTACAGGGAGGATAGATTTCTTAGGAAGGGGAAAACCTTCCAAGGTAAGGAGAAAGCAAAATGGGAAGCATGCAAAGGGAAGGAGGACCTTTGGGACTCTGGCACTGAGGGCTGCTTCACCTGGTATAACTACAGCAAGGGGGATCTTGCAAGGAAGGCTAGATTGGACAGGTGCTACTTCTCCCTCTCAATTGCCAATATGTTCAACAGAGCCCAAATTCACCACATGTGCCTCTGACCATTACCCACTGGTGATCACATGTGATGACAAGTCTTCCAAAATAAGGAAAAGTTGGTTCCACACGGATCCCCATCTGTTTGCTCTAAAGTCCAGGAAAAAATGTCAGAAATCTGGACCAGGTCTTTCACCAACAAAGACACCCCCGCTAAGAACTGGAACAAGGCCGTGAAAGATACTCAACACTTTCTCATTTCCACCAGAAAAGAATCCAGGCAAGCTAGAAGGGTAAGGGCAGAGGAAATGTATGCAGAATTGGGTCAGTTGGAAAACTCTCAGACCATGACAGCTCTCACTCAAAGCAGAATCTCCTCCCTCAGAAACCTGTTAAGAGTTGAGGAGGACAAGGCCTTGCAACACAAGAAGCTTTTCTTCAAGGAATGAAGGGTAGGCAAACCAGATACACCCTCAAAAGAAATGTTCATAAGCCTCACGGAAAAAAACACGAGAGATAACGTTCCCATGCTCAGCACCGACCAGGGGAAAGCCATCAATGAAGCACAGAACTTGGACTTCGTTAGGTGCCACTTTGAGAAACTTTTTAGCCCAAAGGAAGTAGTCACCGAGGAAGTTACCACCAGCAGGGAAACCATCTGGAAGTTTAGAAAGAAGGTCATCCCATAAGAATACCTTGCAACTCCTTGACTGCCCTATGAGCTTAGCCGACCTCAACATGGCCATAGAAGCACTAAAGCCCAAAGACCCCTGGTCTTGATGGACTACCTGCTGAATTCTTTCAATGTTTCCAAAAACTCTTCACTCCATTTCTCCTGAGAGTCTGGGAAGAGTCGGTGAAGTTCCAAGCCCTGCCCAACCTCTTAAATACAGGGGTGATCAAGCTGCTCCATAAAAGAGGGTTGAAGGATGATCTCAACAATTGGAGGCCGTTGACCATGTTGACAACTGGCTACAAGATATTCGCCAAGGCCATTGCCAATAGATTAACCACTCATCTCTCCAAATGGATTAATGAAGAACAAAAGGGGTTTATAAAAGGGAGGAGGATACTAGAGGCTGTCATATCAATGTGGGAAGGAGTCGAGCATGTAGAAGAATCCAACCAAGATTTTGTGTTCATCAAAGTCGACTACGACAAGGCTTATGACAGGCTCGAGTTGTCCTTCATCCTAGATAGCTTGAGCCACATGGGATTCGGGGCCAACCTAGTGAGCTTTGTCAGAACCCTCTTCGCTAATGCCCATGCCAAGGTGGCCATCAATGGTCTTCTTTCTGAGGCCTTCAACCTCAATAGGTCAGTCAGACAAGGCTGCCCACTGGCTCCACTCCTATTTACTGTTGCAGGGGATGGTTTGAACTGTCAAGTCAAAGGCTGGATGTCGGACAACCTGATAAAGGGGGTCACCCTCCCCAATTCTCAAAATCAGCAATGTTTGTCAATTTGTAGATGACACTAACGGATTGGTAAAAAATGAGGACGTGTTCCTCAAGAACTTCTGGAAATCCATTTCCATCTTCTGCCTTGCTTCAGGTTCCAAAGTTAACCATGCAAAAAATGGAGTCAGAGCATTTCTTTCCCCCATTCCAAACTGGATGGCTAAACAGGGATGTAAAGTCATCCAAGAAGGGCAAATCTTCAGGCTTCTGGGCATCCCCTTTGGGTTTGGGGTCTATATGAAACAAAGATGGGACTGGGTACTGGAAAATTTCAGAGGGAAACTGAACAGGTGGAAGGGATTTCAAAGTAACCTTGTTGGAAGAGTGTTGGTAATCAATCACTTCATCACGGCCTACCTTCTCTACTTCCTCAGCTGTTGGAGACCCCAGATTCCCAACTAAAGGAAACCAGCAAGATATGCAGGAACTTCTTGTGGGCAGGGGACCCCTTAAAAAAGGCGGGAGCAAAAGTCAAGTGGGAAATTTGCATACTGCCCAAGAATTTGGGTGGATTGGGAGTCAGAAACATATGTGCTTGGGCTGACAAATTAGCTATCAAAACTGTAATCAGAGCTCTGGAACAACTAGAAGCCGAATGAGCCTGCCTTCTATTGAGACACCTCAAGAGGTTCCACATAAAAGGGCAAAAACTCTAGTGCCACCTCCCTTGGATCACAGTGTTCTTTGGAACACAAGAAATCACCCCCATTGGGTCTACTCTCCTCACATATCTGTGGCAAGCTTGGGAGAGAGAAAGGCCTAGGTTGGGCTTTAGCCAGGAGCACATAAAGGATTAGAGCATCAGAAAGGAGGAATTGATTTGGTGGACCAGGGACCCTATCTCAAAAATCACCATCCAACAGGCCAGAACAGCCAGGAGAATTCACCTCAAAGGCTTTAGAGTGTGGGAGGATCTGTGGTGCAACACCAATCACTCCTAGCTCACCAACGAGAAACCCTGGGAAGTCCAATTGCTGGTAACCAGAATCCAGCAGTTCTTGAGAAGCTTCCAATGGATCTTTGAAGCCAATGACACCCCATCAGCTAAGTGCATTAGATGGAATTGAGGGTGTACTCTTAACAACCCTCCAGATCTCATCTATGAGCCTGTCCCTCCTCTTCGCGTTACCCTCAACAGAAGGTGGGGACTGCATCTCGAGAGAAAGCAATGGCTCTTAAAGTTCCTGTCGATATGGAACTAAAGTTTTCAACCCAAACAGGCCGTCCTGCTGTGGCTCATCCTCCACAAAGCCTTGTGGACTGGGGCCAGAATTCAAAAAGCAAACCAGGGAGATGGGATATGTAAACGGTGTAATCGGACGGTGGAAGAAATTCCCCACCTCTTTCTCAACTGCCACTTAAACCGCCCCATATTAGCCCCGCTAGTCAACACCCTGGGTTACCAAATGGATTGGAAACAACTGCTTATAGGAGACTTAGTGGGTGTGCTGTCTGACTTCTGGAATAGATTTAGGGCCAAAATTTTGTGGATAATTTGGAAGCTTAGGAACTCTTTCATCTTTGTTCCTAACTTTAAACCCCCCAGTGTGAAATATTTGTATGCCGAGTGCTTTGTGCAGGACGCCAACTTAAAGCTCAAGCAAATGCGGATTTACCGACAGAGGGTGGCCGTCTTGAGAAACTCCCTTGACTTGTACACAAGAAGTACCGGCAACCTACAGAGCATGCTGACTAACAACAACTCTCTAGACACCATCCACAATTGGGTGCAAGAAATGAGGAATGAAGTGGCAGAGCTGGCGATCAAATATGAAGAAGCGGTGAACTTCGCCAACAGGCTGCAAGACGAGATCGACTGGCTATAAACCCTGTAAAGGAAAATTTGGCCCTTTTTGTAATTTTTGGTATCAATCGACAAAAGAATCGGCAATTACCCCTTCCGTGTTTATCAAGGGTACTACCCCGCTGTATACTCCCTATTTACCCATTCCTTGGGTGAATAGATGTAACATTTTTTCTCTCTAATTAATGCAAACGCTTATTTGGTGAAAAAAAAAGAAATGTTAGCTGCTTATAACGATGCCCAGCTTGAAGACTCAATCACGACCCCATTTAATGATTACAAGTCCCGCACTTAAATAAGAGCCAGTTCAATAAGTTGACGTAGCCGTGTTGGGGACTGTCTACCCACAGGGGGGAAAAGGAGAGAGAGAGAGAGCGAGAGAGATGTCCAACCCAGGTGGATTACCTTGGCAATACCCAGTCAACGTCATCGTCCGCAAGTGCTCGGATTGCTCATGCAAGGTGAGGTCATAGCTTCAAAACCCTAGCCCGCATGTGTGTCACGTGTGTACGCGCCTGCGTGCGCGCGTGTGTGTTATTTTGTTTGTTGCAACTGCTCACGAAACTCACGCAAGTCGAGGGTCTGTCTCGCTCAACTGCAGTACGCACGCCATAGCATGTGAGTGTGGCCGCCCCCCCCCCCCCCCCCCGGCCAGTTACATACATATGTAACTTGAAGATTCCCATTTCAATACTAAGATTGTGCCTCATTTTGACAGAGAAGTAACTCTCTCTCTCTCTCTGTCTCTCTCTCTCTCTCTCTCTCTCTCTCTCTCTCTCTCTCTCTCTCTCTCTCTCTCTCTCTCTCTATCATGCCTTAAAAAAAGCAGCTATTAGTCGTGTACTTTTAAGGATTGAACTAATAGATGACCATTTTAGTGTAAACATTGCAAAAAAAAAAAAAAATTAATAGAAATTGAACTTGATGCAAAAATAAATAAAGAATGGGATAAATAGAGAGAAATGACAAGCATGGCAACTCTCTCTCTCTCTCTCTCTCTCTCTCTCTCTCTCTCTCTCTCTCTCTCTCTCTCTCTCTCTCTAGCATGCCTTAAAAAAATCATCTATTAGTCGTGTACTTTTAAGGATTGAACTAATAGATGACCGTTTTAGTGTAAACATTGCAAAAAAAATGAAATTAATAGAAATTAAACTCGATCCAAAAATAAAGAAAGAACGGGATAAATAGAGAGAAATGATACTGCATTAAAAAAGAGGTAGTAAAATTAAAAAAAAGTCCATGATAGATATAAATGTTCCTTTTTAAAATAACTCATGTTTATATGTCCGTGCAGTGATGGATAGCCCTTCTAGTGGTTCTCCAATTGCTGCTATAGGAGGACATGGTGTTGATGAGGTTATCATGCCTACACCTTCAGATCGTAATAGCCTAGGAGCAACAAAGAAAATTGCTATATCAAGAGGTTATGGGGATGATGAAGGTTCTTCAAAGAATTTACACATTATTCAAGGATTTTGTGAACGCAATGAAGCTAACCAACATGAGTCCAATGAATATTTATGTAAAATTTGGAAAGAGGTTCAAGCACCTACAAGTGAAAGTGACCAAGAGACTTTTCGAGAAGAGTTCTTCTCAACAATGAGACGTTTGGAGCTCAATCAACATGAGCTCTATAGGTTTACTGAAACCTTTGAGTATGAGGTCATGAAGAAACTCTCTTTACTCTTTAAAGAGCACAAGGAGCAAGTTAAACCCTTGAAAGAGCAAGTAGCCAAACTAGGGAATGAAGTTCAATCCTTAAAAGTATCTATTAGTCATTTGAATGCAGTTGAAAAAAGGATTGGTCGTATAGTTATGCCACGTGGTCCAGGTGCACCAAGTAATGCACCCAATATGTAAGCTCTTATTGAGGGATGAGCTATGATACTTATGATGTTTTGATGTTAAGAACAATTGATTTTCTTAAGAATGTTTTTGATGATGATGATGATGATGTATGTTGTTCATTTGTAATGTAATGTGATCTAATATTTAAATGTGAGAATAATTCAATCTCTATTTGAAACAGAAACAGATGGTGTCTTCTCGACCACGTTTTTTGACTCCTAGACATGGAGTTCAATACATGTACTCTTAAAGAATAGCTCCATGCTTTCTCTTTACCATGGTAAATGTGTACTACACAACTTGGGCATCTTGGAATTTAGATGTTCCATTTGTGGTGCTTTTTCTTGGAAGGTAGAAGGGAGGTCAATACAAACATTTGCGGGAAAGTATTGTTGCTCATCGGGTAAAGTTTCTTTGCTTAATTTAAGTGATCCACCAATGGAGCTTAAAGAGTTGATGCAGGGGACAACTCCTAGAAGAAAAAGATTTCTCAGAAACATAAGGGCATATAATAATGCATTAGCTTTTGCATCATTGGGGGCCCATGTAGATGAGCAATTTTCTAGAGGCAGAGGTATATACACTTTTAAAGTTCATGGATTTGTGTACCATAATATTGGGCCTATGACTCCAGGGGAAACAATAGATCAAATCCCTCGCTTTGCACAATTGTACTTTTTTGACACAGAGAATGAGTTGAATAATCGATTACACCATGTACCAAATGTGGATAGAGATGTTTTGCAAAGTTTGCATCGTGAAAACCCATATGCAAATGCCTTTAGTCATGCCGCTACAATGATGCAAGATTTTGTAATACCTGAGGTCCAGATGGTAATTACTGAAGCACATTCAAATGGTTGGCAGTACCTAGCACCCCGTGGTTCAGAAGTTGCAGCAATCATACCTGGGCATGGAGATGAAAGAAATGTGGGGCATTGTGATATTTTATTGCCATATCAAAGAGGACTTAAAATTTCTTCCTTGCATCACTCATATATGCCTTTACTATATGTTTTGTTGTTTCCAAGAGGAGAAGATGGCTGGCACCCGTACATACCTCTTCTCAATATCAATAATGATGCTAACTCCGATGATGATGCCGGTGGGAATACTGAAAGGAGAACACGCTTTATGAATCAAAAGAAGTATTATACATTTCGGATACAAGTAAGGAGTGACACCGCAGAGTGTCTTTTACGAGGAGGTAGGTTATTGCAGCAATACATTGTTGATGCTTACAGCACAATGGAGGAGTCTAGGCTACTATGGTTGAGAAACCATCAGAAGGAACTTCGTGTTGAAGCTTATCAAGGCCTTGCAAACATGGTGGAAGCTAGGGATGTGGTGGAAGGAGTGAGAGGTATTAATGCTGGACAAAGAATTGTTTTGCCTTCGTCTTTTGTGGGTGGCCCACGACATATGTATCAGCTCTATCAAGATGCCATGGCAATTGTGCGCAAGCGTGGGAAGCCACACCTATTTATAACTTTCACATGCAATCCACGCTAGAAAGAGATTGATGATGCCTTATTGCCAGGGCAAAGTGCTTCTGATCGTCCTGATTTGACATCACGAGTCTTTTATCATAAGTTTAAAGACTTGATGCATTTGCTTATATAGGGTTCTATTTTTGGAGATGTCATTGGCCATGTCAGTGTGATAGAATTCCAGAAAAGAGGAATTCCTCATGCTCATATTTTGTTGATACTTGCATCTCAATACAAGCCCACTGATGTTTCACACTATGATAAAATGGTTTGTGTTGAGCTACCAGACAAAGACAGGTTCCTTGATTTGCACAATGTTATAACACGTTGTAACATTCACGGTCCATGTGGTGTCTTGAGTCAAAATGCACCATGCATGGTAGAAGGGAGGTGCAGATTTAAATATCCACGCAAGTTTTGTGCAGAAACTTGCATTGATGGCGCTGGATATCCAACATACATGCGACAAGATGATGGAAATTATGTGCTATCAAAACAAATGAAGCTGGATAATCGATGGGTTGTGCCATATAATCCACTTCTCTCATTCAGATATAAAGCTCACATCAATGTCAAAATATGCTCGACTATCACAGCTGTAAAATATCTATACAAATATGTGTATAAGGGCCATGATAGAGCCACAGTCTTGCTGCAAGATGGTGAAGGTGTTCTTGATGAAATTAAGAGCTATCTAGAGGCACGTTATGTATCAACATCGGAGGCAATTTGGAGGATATTTGGATTTGACCTACATGATGAGAAGCCCGATACAGTGCGATTACAAGTTCATCTTCCTTTACACAATATGGTAGCTTTTGAAGATGCTGTAGATTTGGCAGGAGTAGTCACTAATGATGCAAATAGAAAGACAACACTGACAGAGTGGTTTGTGGCAAATCAAAGGTATCTGGAAGCAAATGATTTGCTCTACATAGACTTTCCTACTCAATGGGTTTGGAGTGCACGCAGAAAAGTATGGACTCACAGACAAAAGGGCAACACCATCGGAAGAATGTACAACATTGTTCCCACAGCTAGGGAGGTTTATTACCTTCGAATGTTGCTTAACGAGTGCAAGGGTTCGCGGAACTTTGAGGACCTTCAAACTTTTAGTGGGCACACTTACCCTACCTTTAAGGAAGCTTGCAATGCTAGGGGCCTACTACAAAATGATGTTGAATGGTCAATGTGTCTACAGGAGGCATCCTTGCAACGATCGGGACCACAATTGCGACAATTATTTGTGATAATTTTGGTGTTTTGTGAGCCTTTGTCTCCAGGTACTCTATGGAATAATTTCTCCAAAGATCTTTCTAAGGACTTTTTTTATGCTTTGCGCACACGTACGCTTGATGAGCATGTTCGTCATGAAATAGAAAACAACCAAGCATTAAATCTACCCTAAATTATATGCTTCAACAATATGGAAAACGACTTGCTGACTATTCTAGAATGCCTAGCATAGATCAAGCACATTTATTCCAGCATAGTGGTGGATTGCTAAGTGAGGAGACAATATTCAATGCACATGAGCAAAATGATTTGGTAAATGGAGAGTTCTTTGAATCAAGGGCAACACATTGCATATAATGAAGTCGTGGAGGCAGTTGAAAAGGCAGAAGGAAGTATTTATTTTCTAGATGGACCATGTGGAACTGGAAAAACATATCTTTATAATGCCTTGCTCTCTCGCATTCGTGGTCAACAAAAGGTTGCTTTGGCATGTGCATCATCCAGCATTGCAGCTTTACTTCTTAGCAATGGAAGGACCGCTCACTCAAGGTTTAAAATACCATTAGAGTTGCATTCGGAATCAACATGTAGTATCAAAGTGAATAGTCAGCTTGCTGAACTGAAGAGAGCTGCCTTGATCATATGGGATGAAGCTCCCATGACCCATCGATATGCTTATGAGGCACTAGATCGAACGTTAAGGGACGTGATGCAAAATGATGTATTGTTTGGAGGAAAAGTGCTTTTGTTTGGGGGTGATTTTAGACAAATCTTGCCTGTTGTCCGCAAAGGAAGTCGTGCAGATATTGTGAATGCATCTTTGTGTCACTCACACATATAGAAATATATAAAGGTTTTGCGGTTAACAGACAATATGCATGTGTTTCAAGGCTCAAATAATGCACTTGCAAGAGAATTTTCAGATTGGATACTTTGCATTGGTAATGGTCATGGAGATTTGAATGACCGTGTCCCATTGCCAAATCACATGCTTCTTCCAGGAAATAGTCTTGAAGGGCTCATTGATTGTATATATGGAGATATGAAACACATTCAAGATTACAAGAGGTTTCTTAAGGATAGAGGTATCCTTGCTCCTCGCAATAAGGAGGTTGATGCCATTAATGACTTGGCCATGGGTAAAATGAGAGGAATATTCAAGGAATATGTGAGTGCAGACTCAATATGTTCATCTGATTGCAGCAGTATTCTTTATACAACTAAATTTTTGAATTCTCTTGAGCTTGGGGGAGGTTTTCCACCACACTCTTTGCAATTGAAAGAGAATGCCCCAATTATGCTTCTTCGCAACTTGGATCCTCGACAAGGTTTGTGCAATGGTACAAGGTTGATATGTAAGCAGTTTCACCACAGGATTATTGATGCAGAAGTAATCACTGGGTCACATGCTGGAGAAAGGGTATTCATTCCCAGAATAGACTTTTTTATAGGGGCTTCCCAGGGACTACCTTTTGAAATGAAGCGTAGATAGTTTCGTGTGAGGCTTGCATTTGGAATGACAATCAACAAGGCACAAGTTCAAACACTCGAAGTTTTGGGTTTGTATCTAGCTACACCAGTTTTCACTCATGGTCAGCTATATGTTGCAATGTCCTGTGTGAGATCTTCATCTTCCATCAAAATAGTTCTTGATGATGCTCAAAGATTGAATATAAGTGAATCCGCAGACCCTCCAATGGTTTACACTCAAAACATTGTGTACAAAGAGGTTTTACAACTAACAAATATATAAGGTTTGAGAGGCAACATTGGACCGTGGGTATTCCACGTGTAAGCTTGAGTATATTTTGGGTCTTTGTCATTCTATTTTTCGTTGTCTCTTATTGAAGGACTATAATTGAAATAATTGAGGGAATTGGAAGAATATATTGTGTTTTACTGATAGCTTTTGGGAATGTTCTCTTCTTTTTTGTTGCCTTGGTGGCTCCTTTGTTGTACCAAAGTGTGATCACAAATAATCGTCACAAACACACACACTTGATTCAAACCAAATCATGTATGCTCTGGCCAATGTGTCCTGTGACCATGATGACATTGAGCACTGCACGACAAGAGAGAGAGAGAGAGAGAGAGAGAGAGAGAGAGAGAGAGAGAGAGGCCGCAGGAGGTGGCCGACCATACTAGTGTTGTTTAAGATTCAGACATCGCCAGATTGCCACGGAATGAAGCATTGCCAAACAGCCCAATACTGCCTCCAGCTATCCCCAAGGGTGACCGCCTACTTCCGATCATTGGGAGCATCGTGCTACCCTATATACGCAGCCACCATGCTATTGAACCATACTTTTTTGCCTCTTCTTTCGTCCATCTTAATTGCATGATCACTACCGCTATCAATTAACATGGACGAAAGAAGAGGCAAAAGAAAACCCATCTGACCCCCGCATGATCACTACCCCTATCACCCGGTGCCACCTTGATCTGTCATGGCCTTCGCCTTTGCCTCGCAGTCGTTGTCACCCAATATTTGCCTCGCCGTAGATCCCACCCTCCCATGTCTGTGCCACTTAGTCCTGAGCCTTGCCTCCCTAACTACCTTGTACAACTTGCATGCAAAAAAGCATGTGTCTCAAATTGCGACTAGCATAAAAGATTTTCCGAAGAGAAATCAAAAGGTATGGATGGGGTCGTTTCTATATGCATGGTCGGAAATAAAATTACCACCATAGCATTAGCCCCCTCACCTTACGCTAGTAGGGATTTAGAACAAAAGCCATGGCAAGATCTTCTATCGATGAAAAAAAGATCTTTGGATGAGGAATTTAATCTCTCTAGTATGAGTCTCCCTTTAACAGGTCACTATTGGCTATCTAGGATTATCATTGCACAAAAGAATGGAAATGGCTCTTCTAGGCAACCGCTAAAGAGAATGAGTTCACTTGAGAGAGAGGAAGCTAAGAAACTAATAGCTTCAAGGGTTTGATGTGAGGGTCCAAGGATTACCGATTATGATGTTGATGGATCTGAACTCTTGTATGTTGAAGGTACTAAAGAGGAGCTTGAAATTGAGCTCAACAAGGATGAACCAGCCTTCTTAGGGGGGAAAACAAGGATGCACCATCTGTGAAAATCGTATTCACTTCAAAGAGCTCCAATGCCATAATCTGCAAAAATCATAGTCACTTCAAAGAGTTACAATGACATAATCTCCTTCAACCAAAAAGAGGAGAGAGTTGTGAGAACCACACCAAAGGCCCATGCTTGAATTCATCCCAAAGGATCTTAATGGGAAGATCCCATGCCACAAACAAGAGATCCACATCTCACTCAGAAACTCCGTGGTGCAGGGCTTTGTGCATATGACATGCCAGAGTGAAAGGAGGATCTTAATGGGAAGATCACATGCCACAAATAAGAGAGCGACATCTCACTCAGAAACTCAGTGGTGTAGGGCTCTGTGCATATGACATGCCATAGTGAAAGAAGGATGCTATTGGTAAGGGAACCTAGCTCTATCAATACAATTTAGTCTTCCAATTTACAAGCTGAAAAATGGGCTAGCCTTTGGGCTAGCTAGAGAAGTCCATAAGAACGGGAGCAAATCGACAAAGGCAACATCTACGTCAAATTGTCGGCGGAGAAAACTCTGTGTTAAGAAGCTTTAAACATTTGCTATCTGTATCCAAATCGGCATGTCTATTGTGTGTGCTTGGACTACATAACCAAACTACCGGATAGGGCACGACTTCTATTTCTCATAATTTTTAGGGAGACATAGTGACAATTGTCCACCATACTTCTCTGTAACACTTTTGTATGACGTGCACTATATAGTTTCTGTCATTTCCTCCTACATGAGGAAAAGTTTTAACTACTCACATGGTTTTCTCGTAGCTAGGGACATTCTTGGGTTCTCTGCCTTACACATTTGAACATGATGCCATGATTAGGTGAGAACTTTTGCAGTTGTCTATAACACTAGTCTACTATATATGAAAGCAAATTGTTCTTTACTTACAAAACACATTATCAATACTAAACCATGTCAACACATTGATATAAAGCCTGGAGATTAAAGCACATCAACAAATTCCTTTGTCAAGGTTAACCAAGCAAGACTAGTTCTTTTGAAAGTAATTACTCACACCAATGTGCAAAACTCAAGGACGTAACGAGGCAACAGAGTGTTGTTTGGCAGGGGTATGAATCCAACCACTTACCTATCCTATACACAAACAAGCGGTGCTTATTTGGGATGAAGGAACCAATGATCGTCGTGACTTTTTTGCAGGGGTGGTCCCTCATGGAGGATCTATGGGTCGAGCATAGGCGTTGTGAGGCATGACGAACTCCATTGTCCTCGTTCACGGACTTGACCTCACAATCGAATTGTGCAGATGTGCAACTCTCATTCTCAACCATGAATCCCCTTTAGATTACCCGAAGACATTTGGAGACATAGATAAGTTTTGGCTGCAATATGCTTTAAACCTGAAATGTGAAGGTTGTATGAGTCCAAATTTGAAATGGCAAAAAAGAGTAGTGAGTAAGTAATGAGACTTTCTGGCTCTGATGCAATATGCAAAGAAAAAGTAGGAAAGGAATTGTCCAAAGTTGAGTATGGAGCCAGCCGGGGTCAGCAACAGAAGAGAGTGAGCGCAGCCCTAATTATTATACGGGGCCTAATTACACTTCCTCCTTCCTTCCCACTTCCTTACCTGCATATATAATAGATAGCGGGGCTGTGCTCTCTCTCTTCTGCTCCTGGCACGGCCCCTCTCTCTCTCTCTCTCTCTCTCTCTCTCTCTCTGCCCGCCGAGTGTGTTTGCATTTTATAGGCACCCACAAGCGATAAGATGAGAACCGGGCTGCTAGCAACCCGGACCCCCCACCAGCAGCTGACTCCGCTTTTCATATTCAATATTCATATTGTAGGGCAATCACGCACATGCGCTTCGTTCTCCACACCTCCACCTGGCGGCCAGGCATTCTAGATTAGGTAAGTGGGCACCTCCTTTAGAATAACTAACAAAACTTATAGTCACGCAAAGTAAGGCTAAAGGGATATGTATTCCCTGTATCACTGATTGGAGTGTGGATGAATGTCGTATACGGTTACGCCTATTTTATGTTATTACACTATATTCCCTCTTTGTAGAAAGATCCAGCTCTAGCCTCTTGTTGGTAA